>NC_034410.1:115098425-115165205 GCF_002078875.1 Numida meleagris | reverse complement strand
CCTTTCCTCCCTCCCTTTCCTCCCTCCCTTTCCTCCCTCCCTTTCCTTCCTCCCTTTCCTTCCTCCCTTTCCTTCCTCCCTTTCCTTCCTCCCTTTCCTTCCTCCCTTTCCTTCCTCCCTTTCCTTCCTCCCTTTCCTTCTTTCCTCCTTCACTTCTTCCCTTCCTTTCCTCTTCGTTTTTTATAACTTTCTTAACACATAATGAAGCAATACTTGAGAATAGCAGGGTGGTAAACTTGTTCTGAATGGATATTGTATTTAAATGAGAACAAATCGACTTAAAAAGCAAGGAAGGGAAATGTATCAGTAAAAAGTGACCTTTCATAGGTTAGTTTACGTTGAACTTAAGAATGATAATTAATTGCAAAATAATAGTGGGGTGGGGAAATTATGTGTGGGCTCCTGCAAATTCCCTCGGAATTTGTGCTGTTCTCCCCATTGACTTCAGCACCTCCACACTGGGTGCTATTGCTGCCTGCAGCGATGCAGCAGGGAGGCAGCAGTTCTGCCCTGGGGCTGTCACAACATCTCCCAACAAAAACGCTTGTTCTGAGGGGTTCCCTGTCTGCACTGTTAGGAAATAAAGGCTCTAACTGGTCTTAATTGTTGGGAAAAAAAATATCAGGTTTAATTATCAGTTCTGAAGGGGGGGGGGGGGGGGTTAATGAGGCAATTTTAAGCATACAAACAAAATCAGCTTTCAGATTTTGCATGATTTGTCTGTCTTTAAAAAAATCGTCCTTAAAAATATATTATAATTCTGACTATATTTCAAGTTGTTCCTAGCTGAATTACAGATGTGTCTGTGTGTGCAACAAAATTACATCCCCACCTCATCCCCATATGTAACAGCTCTTTCCAGCCGTGCCGTTCTGGGGTTCCTCTGACTCATGATTCTTTTGCAGTGCTCGGTGTGCGGGAAGAGCTTCTCGCAGTCCTCCAGCCTGAACAAGCACATGCGGGTTCACTCCGGGGAGCGCCCCTACAAATGTGTCTACTGTAACAAGGTGGGCAGCTCCCGTGTTCCAGTGCCCTGCAGCAGCACGTGCTGCCCTTCGCCTGTTTCTGTCTAGGAAACAGAGGTGCTTTCTCTTTTGGTTGGTATCCAGATGAGTCGAGGGTGGACGTTCTGGGTGCAGCTGGGAGATGCGGTGGGAGAAAGGGATGAAGAGGATGGAAGTGAAGGGGGTTGGATCAGATGTGAGGAAACAGCCTCAGGTTGCAGAGAGAGGGGGTTAAGTTGGATATTGGGATGGTTTTTAAAATGGAGAAAGCAGAAAGGCACTGGAGCAGGCTGCTCCGTGCCTGGAGGTAGATATGTGTGGATGCGGCGCTTTGGGAGGTGGTTCAGTGAAGGGGCTTTGCTTTGATAGCTCCAGGTGGGTGGTTGGTGCTGGTGATCTTAAGGGTCTTTTCCAACTTAAATGATTCCGTGCAAGTCGCTACTCTTACATCATGTTTATACAAACAACTGGGACTGAAGAACCAGGGTCAGCTCCCAGCTTCTGCTTTCCATTGGGGCAGAATTTGTGCTAACTCCCTGCTCAGAGACCTGCTGCAGGGATAACATGTAGGAATGCTGCAGGGTATTTCAGATGCCAGCCTAGGCATGCAGCTGGGTGACACGTTCCCCTTTCCATCAGATTGGTAATGTTTGGTCTTAGTGAATTCTGAATTGTGGTGAGCAGATGTAATTCAGGAGCTGAACCTCCGTGATATGACTGTGTGCATGCTTACCGTAAGTGACAGGGCAGTCTACCTAATGGCACTAAAGAGGTGGTGTGGGTGCGAGCTTTGCCTGCCCACTCCCGTGTACAGCATTTTAGCTTCCAGCATGGCATTTTTCTCAGCTTTCTGATGGTGACAAGGTTAGCAGCAACTATTTTGTGTGGTCTGCAAATAGTGAAGGACCCAAAAGTGCCTCGGCTGGGGAAGAAATAAGGAAACCATGGGCTGTTTTGCAACCTGTTTGCTTATGGCTTAGTGAGAGGATTTTCTTCCAAAATGCAATGTTATTATGAGGGGATAAAGTCATGTGAGGGGAAAGATGGGCTAGGAGGTCAGACTGAAGGCAGAACAGAACACGATAGAAGGGGAAAGGAAAGCCCTACAGGTGGGTGCTGGGCAGCATGAGTAAATTCTGGCAGCTGAATTCCAAGCCAGTATTTATCAATATGAAAGGGTTTAACTTTGAAAGTAAACATTGCAAAGGAAACCTGCATTATGTTTCCCCTATACAAAGCTAATTAGGATAATATTGACTTCACTTCTCATCCTTCGGCACGTAGGAGTTATTTACTGGTGTCTGCGATCAGAAATCTGTCAGAGCTTCCATAGCCATGAAGTGGAGCCTGCTAACCCCTCTCCCTGCTCTCCCTCCACCCCCTTCTGTGCCCTTGCAGGCGTTTACAGCTTCCAGCATCCTGCGCACGCACATCCGCCAGCACTCGGGAGAGAAGCCCTTCAAGTGCAAGCACTGCGGCAAAGCCTTCGCCTCACACGCGGCACATGACAGCCACATGCGGCGCACGCACAGCAAGGACAAGGGCAGCACCTGTGCGGTGTGCGGCCAGCACTTCCCGGAGCTGGAGGATTACCGCTTCCACATGAACGTCCACGCTGCTGCTCATTAGCCAGGAGTCTGCTCCTAGACCAGCTCTGTGGGTGTTGTCAGTGTACATGTATGTATGTTGGTTGTGTGCGTGCCGCAGGAGGCAACGTTGACTCTCGTGGTGTGGGTCACAAGAGTGCAGTCTGAAATACATTTCTGCGTGCAGACGGCTGGTTTGTAGCACTCAGACTCAGTGTTGGGGTGAGCTCTGACATGCACTGACCCTCCCTCCCCTTCCTCTCTTGCCATGCTCCCTCATTTTCAGGAGTGTCCCTTCCTCTCAAGCCTCTTGTGCATGAGTATCAGTGTGATGGACGTTACCAGACCTCTAACGCACCACAGTTGTGGGCTGCCTGGTGCTGTCCATGCCAAAGCTTTTTTGAGACACGTTCTTAGCAAGTATGTGTACCAAAGCCAGTTTAACTTGTTTGGTTTTTTAGGCACATGACCAGTTGTGGGGTCTATCTATCTCCTCGTAGTGGGCAAGTGAATGAATCCCTATTTGGTAGTGAATGCTGCTGGAGCAGCTTAAGAGTATTTAATTGTGGCTTCAGGGCCAGCTGAGCTGACCACGGAGCTCTGGGGCAGTGACACTGACTCTTCCTTTGCCCAGGAGAGAGGAGTGGGGTGTATGAAATATGGATGCAGGTGTGGGAAATGGCTCCAGCACTGCTGTGGGGTGGTGGCTCTACCTTCTCTCTTTCTGCAGAAGACCAAGCCTGAAGCTGTTCTGGAACACCAGCAGCTCCCAGGTGGGTGGGCCATGGGCACTAGCATTCTGTAGCAGCTTTGCACTGGGCTCGGCACAGCCCAGGAGTAGGCATGATCCCACCCCTAGGCTCCTCTGTGTCGAGGCATAAAGGTTTTTTAATCTACTCTTGTACCTCACTTAAGGAAGGGGGAAAGCCCTTCCCCTATTCCCATTGTCACTTTAAGATGGGATGTGTATGACAGACAGTCCCGGGTCTTCTTAATCCGCAAATCTGTGTGTGTGTGACATTCTCTCTCCAAGCCATGGGAATGCCTTTGCTTTGAGGGAGGGCTGGAGAGTTTTGCCCTCCATTTCTCCCTGACCATGCAAGCAAGTTTGGACTGTGGTGTGTGGGCTTTCTGTTGATTTGTTTTTAGTAAAAGGAAAATGTTTGCTCATAAATGCCCTTTGTTTTCTATAGAAAAAGCTACTCATTTAGCTATGGGTGAAGAATTAGTTTGGAGCCCTTTTGTAGAAAACGGGGTTTGCTTTTTTTGTGCTCTGACTTGAAAGTAACACGTCATGCATCCTGTCTTTCAGTACCTACAAACCATCCCAGGTGAAGCTTTCTCAGTGTGTATTATTCAATGGCTAAAATATTTCCAGCCTAAAATCCTTAGTGATACTTTCTGCAAAACAGTCCCCAAATGAGTAACTGTGGCATTCCCTGGCAACATGAAAGCTCACGTGGAAATTTGTACTGGTGGACCACTGTGCATGGGGAGCGCAGAGTCTTCCATCTGTCAGTGCAATGGGCAGGGGCTGTGTTTCTGCAGGAGGCTCCTGTGCTTGCACAGGTGTATGTGCTGTGTTGCACACAGGAAACAATAGCAGCCCTTGCTGGAGCTGATTCTTTAATGCAGGTAGTTTGGCGTTATTGAGATGATAAGGTTCTCTTAATATCCTAGATCACCTAGGATTAACAACAACTTTTTGAGCATAAGTACAGAAATTGAAAGTGTATTCTGTGCCTAACAACCTTAATATCTCTTTAAATACAGTATAAAACTAGAAAAAAAGTTACTTGCACATTAGATCTTGCAGGTACAGTATAAGTATATATATTGACTTGCACTAATTTTTATATGACTTATTGTATTTTATGTTGCTTTGTCCTCATCTTTATGGTGAAAATAAAAAATTACAGAACCACTTAGTTGTATGTGGAGTATTGAGGCCTAGCACTGAGCAACGTCTGAAATAAGCAAGCCATAAATGAATGCAGCTGAGGGCGCTGAGCCTTAGTTACAGCAGCCTGCCAACACGCTGCAGGTGTTTTCTCTCATGCATGTAGAACCCTGGGCGACAGAAATGTGAATTGTGTCTGGGAAGGCTTTGCCGGTTTGGGCCCATAAATAACTCCAGATTTGTTGAAATCATCAGCTAATTACTGAAAAAAGTTGTGACTCAGAATGGATGAGAAGTGCTGTGACATACATAGTTAAGTTCACCTGTGGGCTACCTCGCTGTTTCTTGTGAATGAGGGTTATTTATTTCAGTGGTGCATCTTCTGTAGTGCTTTTAGCTGTGTGCTATGTAAAGAACCTCCATCTATTTTGTCCTCAAATATTGTGATGAGTTGTCTGTAAAAGAGTATGTGAAGAGCTTTGCTTGTACTTGTGACTCAAGGTACTAGTCGTCTTGCACATTGAACTCATATATGTAAATATTTTATGATAATTACTTTTCACAGAAAGGAAAAAAATAAATTATTTGAGGCTCTGGTATACATGAATTGGCTACAAGCTGCTTTCTGCCCGGTGCATCTTGGTTGTGTATTTGAGGCACTAACAAATGGATGAAGGGTGTTACCGTGTCATTTGTAAGTCATTACAGCATGGAACTGCCTCTTTCTGGGAATTACAGTCCTCCTCCCACTGGGTAACAGCTGACTGTATCAGGAGGCAAATAGACCATTGATGGATTGGTCCATAAGAGTCCCAGTAGCCAACAAACACTGAGACCATTCACATTTGGACTTAGTTCATTCCCACTTGGACTCAACAAATCTGGATGCAGCAGTATAAAAGGCATTTAACTGCCCTGCAGCATTGTGGTCTCAATGGGAGCCTCAGCTGTGCCTGCTGCTCAGCTCAGGTGGCTGGGGGAGAGCAGGGGTGGCACCTGGCATGCACATTTCACAGCTCTGCAGTGAGACATCAGGCAGCAGGAGAAAGGTTGTGCACTGTGGCGAAAGTGAAGGGTTGTAAGTGCTGGACAAGGTTCGGGAGAGATTACATTTAGATTAGGGAATGTTTCTACGTGCATCTTGTTAACATCTGATGAGCTGTTTTCCTTTCATGGGATTTAACTGATAGAAGCACATTTGTGCTCTTGTGGTAGTGCGGCCAACAGCCTGGTAAACAAACAGGTTTGGCCAGTTCAGGTGGGATTTCATGTATTTATACATATATAAAAAAGGGGAGAAGGGGGGGGGATGCATGTGCACTTGAGCACATTTTGCATAGCAGCTGCCCAGGATGGCTGCAGCAGGAAGAGAGCCACCTGCGTTGGGGAGCTCTCGCACAGTCGAGTCGATGGAAAAGGGCAGCCCTGAGCCTAGGTAAAGGCGACAGGAGCTGTACCTGAGCCAGCAGACTGCCTCTTCCTCCTGGCTGCAATGAAGAATGGTCTGTGTCTGGCAGCCCAGAAGGCCAACTATGTTCTGGGCTGCATTAAAAGAGGAGTGGCCAGCAGGGAGAGGGAGGTGATTGTCCCCATCTACTCAGCTCTTGTGAGGCCCCATCTGGAGTACTGCGTCCAGGCCTGGGGCACCCAGCACAAGAAAGACACCAGAGCTCTTGGAACAAGTTCAGAGGAGGGCCACCAAGATGATCAGAGGGCTGGAGAACCTCTCATATGAAGAAAGACTGAGGGAACTGGGCTTGTTTAGCTTGGAGAAGGCTCTGGGGAGACCTCATTGTGGCCTTCCAGTACTTGAACAGAGCATATAAACAGGAGGGGGTACGACTGTTTACGTGGATGGATAGTGATAGGACAAGGGGGAATGGTTTTAAACTAAGACAGGGGAATTTAGGTTAGATATTAGGAGGAAGTTTTTCACTCAGAGGGTGGTGATGCACTGGAACAGGTTGCTCAAGGAGGTTGTGGATGCCGGGTTCCTGGAGGCATTCAAGGCCAGGCTGGATGTGGCTGTGGGCAACCTGGTCTAGTGGTTGGCAGCCCTGCACACAGCAGGGGGGTTGGAACTAAATGACCTTTGAGGTCCTTTTCAACTTAGGCCATTCTATGATTCTAAGATTAAACAAGGGATGTCATTGACCAAGGCAGCCCTGGCTGTTGGCTCCCTCCTCCAGGAGGAAGTTTCTTAGGGTTCCCAGCCTTGTATGTACCACCACAGGGTGTGCTGGAGTCTGGCTCACTCTTATGAACACAGTCACTGCCACCTTTATTTCCCTTTCTGTCCTTATACATGTACATCCCTTTACACCGTCTCTCTTCTGAGTCACCTTAATGCATGTCCCATAGGGCCTCAGACATACAGGAGGTGTCAAATTTTGCTCTCCACATTCCTTTTTAACCTCATGTAAAATGCTTACTTTTGTGGTTTGGGGATATTTGACTCAAACTTTAGAAAAGCTTGATGTCCACAGGTGAATGCCTTTTGTGAAATGCCAGTCACTTCAAGATGCTGGCAGCTGGAAGCGATGGGAAGAACCGTAGGGGAGTACCAGGGCAGCTCTGCCTGTCCTACAGTGGCTGTGTGCCACAGGGCTTTGTGTGGTTTGGAGAGCGCTGTGTGGTGGTGGTAAGGATGGGGATGGATGTGATGTTGGGGGTTGGGGAGCCCAGAAGAGCTCTCCAGAGAGTTCTCACTTTCCCACAAGTGACCTGCAGGCTCTCCATTTGGCCACTGCAGTCCCCTGGCTGGCTGAGACTGACCTCCACCTAAGGGATTACCCGTATTGATGCCCTAAGAGCTGTCAAGGTGGAGAGAAAAACTACTCTTCCACAGGCTCTGAGCTCTTAGCCTAGTAGGATCGTAAGCACCCCATTAAAGGTTTCATTCAATAACAATCTTTACTAAAGTAAATGGACAACAGCAGCTCCCCCCACTCCAGTCCCTAATGTAAGAGCCATTACAGAGTCGGAAGACAGCATGCAGGAACATCTATTTCTGCAGTATCAGTTTCAACAACATCCTCAAGTGACTCTTTTCGTGAAAAGTGGATTTTATTTTTTTTCCCAGGGACATGAAAATCCCAAGGAAACAACCAACAGGGAATCTGTTTGCAATCTCAATCCTCCCCCCGGCTCCCAAGGCTGAAGTGTAGCTTCTTCCTACCAAGGCACCCACCAGTGAACAGTGGGGAAAGCAGCCTGACAGCACTGTTCTGTCTCTGCTGGAAGCTGGCAAAGTGGGATCAGCAGTGCTGGGAGATGGCAGCACTGAAGGACAGTGGTGGGAGCTGTGTGCAGTGTTGAAAGAGAGACAGTCCTGCTCTGGAAGGGGGCAATGCTCAGCTTTCCCCGGTGTCCCGGTCCTGCATTTTTCGTTGTAAGCATGGTGACTGCAGAGAGAATGGCAAGTTTTCATGAGGGGGACTTCTGTCTTGCTAACCTGCCATGCCTACCAACCTCATTTCTCTAACACTTCCTTCCCCACAACAGCTGTAAGAGAAGGATTCACACTATGGTTCTGAAGTCAGGGAGCCAAGACAGGCCCTTGCTGAGTGGCTTTGTTCCATACAGTGCAATGAGGCTGATCCAGACCTCTCTGCTAGTTAAAATTAGTTTTTCTCTTGACTTTGGTGGACCTATGGTCAAGGTGAAACCGTGTACAAATACTAGTGTGTTTATCAGCCTAGTTCTCTGCCTCTAAACCTTTTTCCCTTAATTTCAGAAATTGAGAGATTCCCTGCACAAACACTCAGGTAAACAAAGAAATCAGCGCAAATAACATGTCAGCAAAAGGGAAAATTCCTGGAAAATAGTTAGTTTTTTTGTCCAAGGATTTGAGTTCTTTACCTGCCCTAAAGACCCCTTCCCAAAGGTACTATAAGCCAAATATTTTGGGGGTTTGAGGAAGGAGACTCTGAGCTTAATTCAGTGTGGGAATGGACGTAGGGCTTTTAAGCTGATTGTTTGTTTTTATCCTGCTATTTCACCCCTATCACAATGTTAACATAGCTTGCTTCTGTATGTTGTTTTTTTTTTTTAACTATATATTATTCAAATTTAAATGCATGTTAATTTTGGTTACAGCAACTGGTCAGATCTCTTCAAATGTCCTGTGTAATCCTGTATTGTTGCTGTCAGTTTTATAACTAAACTGAGAGCAGCAGGGCCTGGCATGACAAACACATTCTTCTTCTATGGCGTTGATTGATTTTGTCCCATGAGAGCTGTTTTGGCTGGAATGTTATTATGAGAAAAGGTTGTATGGAGAGGTTAAGAGAGAGCAGTTGTTCTTGCAAATAAGAGAAAATCACTTCATTTTGGAGAAAATCAGAAGAGAAGGGAAACTAAAGTGGCTGGTAGCATTTAAAACTTCCCTAAAAACCCCTGGAACTTTTTGCTCAGTGACACTTTGGAACAGCTTTTTTTTATTGTTCTGGCAGCAACAGGGAAATAAAAATCACTATCAAATCACTGTCTTTTAAATTTTATCTTCGCTGTTTCTTGAGTCTATGTCTTTCAGACTCATCCTTCTAGCAGTTTAGAACAAATTACAGCCCCTGTACAATGTATAGTGAGGACCAAAGATGGAGTAAGTTGTGTTTATACAGGTTTGTGCTTTTATTATTTTCATAGGGAAAAAAACAACTTTTTTTCCGTAGTACTCATGGCACAACATACTAAACTTGCAGATAATAATCAAGTTATACTAAATGAGATAAAACCAAAGTGTTGTACTGTGGATTACAGGATTGATGTTTACTTCTGTTGATATAACCATATGGTTGTATTAGTGACCCCCTCTTCCAAGCATAATTACCATTCTTAACGGAATATTAGCATCAGTTTTGTACTTGTGCATGCACACACATGAGCATTTGTGTAGATGTAGGTACGCCTGAAGGTATGTAAAAATCTATTAAAAACATCCTTTTGAAAAATCAACCAATACTGAATATTCCAATAAACCAAATATAGAACTAATGAATGCCCACTCTCAGAGCTTCTTTTCAAGAGAGGCCATGACTAAAACTAGGTATTCAACATCACCAGTTTCCCAGCCCAGTCTGAGCACAGGGCAAGCAGAAGACCTTACAGCAGTGGCAGATGGCAGTCACTGTTGTTGTACTGCTGATTACAGCCATGTTTCCCTTGGTCCCCGTGGTACTTAACGTTTTTTCAATCTTTGCGTTGAGCTGATATTTGGCATTCCTTGTACTTCCTTGCATTTCTGAGGCTTTTCTGTAATATGAAAGAGCTGAAAGCACCCAGCAAGGTGCAAATGCTTTGCAGGAGCTTTCCTAGCAATATGTTTTAGCTTCTGCTTTTGGAGCTGCTCCACCTCTTAGTGTTACTGCATTGGTATTGACCTGGGCTGTGCAGGTCCATATTTGTCAAACTTTCCAATAACTATTTTCTAAGATTTCTACAAAACAAAGGACCAGCCTCGTAAGTAGCTATAGCACTGACTGCCAAAGGGGAGCTTTCGGCATTAGAAACTCCTGAGAAGTTTAACCTGCAAAATCCAAAAGGATGCAGCTGTGCACCTCCTCGTGCAGCCACGTCCCTTCCCTGGCCGGCAATCCGGCGGCATCCAGAAGCATTATACGTTGCTTATATACATATCAATTCCCAGGGGCCCTCAAAAACAGAGAGCTTTTAACCTGCTATTGTAACCATTCTCATGGAAGGCTGCCACCTCCCACCTTTCGCCTCGCAGGGGACGGAGATACACTTTTATTTTAATTCAGCGTCGGCCTCTTCACGGCTCTCTTTTCTCTTCCACATCACCAGCAGGGCGTGGAAGCAAAAAAAAAAAAAAAAAAAGGAGAGAAAATTAGAAAATTGACAAAAGTTTAGTGGATTAATGTACGGTTGGAGAGTAAGGGCCAAGGTTTTATAAACTTAATCCATCTTTCCCTTGCTAAACACGGCATTTAAAAGTGTCGAAGCTTAAGAAGCTGCGAGCTCGGTTAACTACCTCCAGAGGTGCAAACAGGTCTTTCAGTGCTATTCATCACCTTAAAGACCATGCTGTTCACACACAATGTCATGAGTTTGGGCCATTTTACTTAAACCTCTATGTAAATCAGCCGTCGTCGACGTTCTTCCTCTCCCCTGACCTCCTCCCCCCCCCCCCAAACAGCTGTAGGAGTGAGTTTCCACCCACCCCCTTTCTCTCGGATAGCAATACATCAATAAGTTAATTGGCTTTTGTGTGTGTGTGGTTTTGTTTTGGTGTGTGCTTTTTCTTTCCTTTGCAGATCTTTAAAAATCCTGTCACGATCAAATATTTACTTTCCCAAAACGAATAGCTAAGATGGGGGGAAAGGGTATCTATTACTTCTTTTTGCATTACATGGAGCTGCTGTTAAAATATTCAGTTAACATAGAATTACCCGTGGCAGATACTACTGTCATTTATGGCTGGACATCTAGATCAGGGCCAAACATCTCTGAATCATCTTGAGGAATTCTCAGTGGGACTTGGCTTGTTATTAATGTCTTTTCTAAAAAGAAATTTCTAGAAAGAAATTTTTCTTTTATTTTTCTTTTTAATCCGTGAAATACATGGCTTTTCCAATCACTGTTTTCAGACCCCTAACTCAAGGCCAGGTTGGAAGCACCGCTTTGGGGACGAGACACACAGGGACTGACAGGACCACCAGACCCAGTGAGACACTAAGATGGCGGCTGCCCGAGCTGCTCCCCGGCAGCAGGGAGATGGCAGGGGCCTACTGGGGAGTGCAGAGCCTTGTTCGCGTGGGCCGAATGCTTCCGTGTTGGCAGCTTCCAAGCAGACTTGGAAGCTGTTCGATGGCAAGGGTGCCAAAATCTGATTTATCAATATATGTCATGCAGAGTTAACAGAGGTGACTTCGGAATGTAGCCCGCAGGAGCGTTAATTTATCTTTGGACTGGCTTCCTCCCCTCCTTCTCAGGGCTTGTTGCCTGAACTAATAGGGTCTTGGGTCTTTCCTGATAGGTGCCTGAATGCCAGGCAGCAGATTTAAAGATAATAATGACAATGACTGTGATAATGGCCGGCTCCTTAGCCTAAAGCTGGCGGTGGGGAGTGTGAAAGCACCTCGGCCCAGGCGGGTGCAGCACTTTCCTCCCTTCCTGCTGGGATATTATCTCCACCCTCAGGAGTTTAACTTGCTACGAGGGCCAGCCCTCTTTGACCTGCTCGCTTCTGACGCTAGAATTGACATGTAAAGGTGCTTTAAAGCATCCCCGTAGCTGTCCCGACAATGGAGCTTTTGCAGCACAATGCCCCGAACCGATGTCTTCGGCACACCTCGCGGCTCCCAGCTGCGCGGGGCAGGGCTGGCTCTGGTGCTGGATGGCACTGCCGAGCCCTTTCCTGCTGCCTTCTGCCTGCCGTCGTTCCGGGCACCTTCTACAAGGCAGCCAAGGCTGGAAGTCTGCAGCAGAGATGTTTTAGTAACCTTGTGTTCTTCGATGATTTCTCTGCTGGAAGAGTACTCGCCTTCTCGAGGTGCTAAAATGGGATGGGGCCTTATCGACGCTGTCAGAAGCTTGGGAAACTTAGGATGGGTATATTTTCATGTACCAATGTGATACAACCCACAGTATTTTGGCTTTTCAGAGTCGTTTGTAAAGCCTGATGGGGACAATGATTCATTTTCAATTGAATGAAGGAGACACATATTGGAAAAGATCTAAGACATACATACACTTTTTTTTTTTTTTGAAGAAAGACAGATGTCTGTATCGTTTGATTAAAACCCTACTGTCTGCTACAGCAATCACACTGCTTAGAATTTGCTCCTTTATTAACCATTAACCATGTCCATATATATATTACACCTATTACACCTCTTATTTTCTCAGTATTATTTAGTAACTGCTCCCTTCATAGGCTGCTCATATTCAAGGGCCTGGTGGAAAGGCAGATGTAACCATTATGTGCTGTTGCTTTATACCTATAGCTTTATATAGTTCATGTTTTTAAACATTACAAGTGGAACGTGAGCCACCTGAGGTAGATTCAGGACTATGGATAAGTGATGAATTAAACAAAAACCTGAAACTTAAGGTGGATGAAGATATTCCATTTAATACTTGTTCTGTATTTCAGCCTTCTGCTTATGGTATTGACTATTGAACACACGGATAAATGGAATCGTTCTCCCAGGTGTAGGGATGTTTATGAGGAGGAGAGCGGTTCTCTTGGAAGAAAAAAATCATATTAAGAGGGTACTTTGATTGTATCATGTTGGATATACTGCAAGAAGCCAGTGAGAGTTAACAGAAACAGATAATTTTAATTCCAGTGAATCATCAAAACTTTAGCTTTGTTTTATGGAAGTGGTTGGTTTACAATTATAACTAGGGATGGATTAGTGGAAGACAACTGTCTCGTTGGTATTGTTTTCCTGAGAACAGTGGCATAAAATAGAAAGACAGCATTCCTTAGCAGAGGAAATGTTCATTATCCAATTATTTTTTTATTTCCTAAATGTTTGCTACACTAGTACCTGTAATCTGAAATTACTATTTCCTTCTTCTTTGTTCTTAACCATTTCATTTCTTAATTAATTTGTGTATAAATGCATGCAAACATTTAGCAAGGCATACTGAGGTAAGCACAGTGGAAAAACATCTAAGCAAGAATTAGAATATTGAATATTTTCACGTGTGCAGTTCACCAGAGCTGTGTAAAATACCAACGTTTTGTGTTACCTGATTCAAAAGCCTAAACTTGCAATCACAAAATGACAAGTCATTTTTCTGAAGTCCTCATCATCTGAAGTCAAGCCTGAAGTGAAATTAATATCATGCTTTCCTTTATATTTTACAGTACTTTGGATTTACTTGGTTAAACAAATGCTTTGGTAGTTTTTAATAAATATTTTTAAATAAGTGCATTCACTGCACTAAAGACAATATCAACACATTAAATTTCAACAGTTCTATTTTTCTAGTGAAGTGGAAAATCAAGACTAATAAAAAATGTGATAGTGGTGCCTTTTTACACTATTGCGACACCATTATAATGAGTCTCTAGTTATGAAACATGTATTTTGGCCATTTCTGGAAAAAAAACCACACTGTTTTACTAGCTTTAGAATCATAGTATCTTATGTTTTAATCAAACCATTCTGCCTGCTAAACCTCATACTTCGTACTGATCATTTTGGTTTCTGAACTTTTTTTGTAAATGAAGAAAACTGTCTCTCTGTCCAGGACTGTTCAGGATAGTGCAGGTTTCTTCTGGAGAAAAATACAGTGTTGAGGGGTAAATCCTACAATCCTCCAAGGGAAGACTTCCTAACGCTTGTCAAGTTTGCATTGGTAGATTTGGGAGTCAGTACAGAATTGAGAGATCAGCATCTCCATGTTTGATGAATTTTGTTTTTATGTAGCAGTGCTCCAGGCATGACACTGGAGCTTTTGTGCTTCCTCCAGTCAGGGGGTATTTCACCAAAGGAATAGGCTGACTGCTTCTGGGCTCCACTGGATCATCTGGTGTCTTACTGATACAGGAGATCCCAACAGAAAAAAAAAAAGAAGGCAACTTTTTGAAGCATTTCCATTGGAGACACCAGAAGGAGCTAACTGTAGATTTCTGTGGTTTTGTCATTTTGTGTGTGTGTGATTAAGTTGTGTTTTTGGTTTTTTTTTCCTTGATCATGTGTTTTCAAGACCACAGATGTCCTTGGCTGCTCCTCATCAATAACAGTTACAAAGCCCCTAGTATACTTTACTCCATTGTCTGTAAGCCTAAAAATAAAAAAGGACCAAAAGTGCTGGATAGAGCATTTGTTCTTGCTCATATGAAGGCTTCTTACTAGAAATTGATTACTTGATATTTTTTTAAGATGTCTTTTAACATGAATATATTCCCATTACACTCCAGGTTTCAAAAAGTAAGAACATATATAATTGACATCTATAAGTACATCTGTGTGCAACATATGTGCCCTTTCAGTGATCCTATTGAACATACCTCATCCTGAGAAGGGTGACCTTGAGTTGTTATTGGTTTAGTAAACTCAGCCTGGTTAGGAATCTTCCATTAATGTCCTAGAATGAAAGCTATAGCTCTGGCCCCTGGGATATCAGCAACAGAGGAATTTCACTGTCCTCTGGCCACTGCAATCCATTTGTTAAAATATACTTAAGTGAGATGGATCCTAACGTTAAATATTTAGTGTTTTTAGGGTGATACCATGCTAAACAGTCTTTGCTGTTTTGTTACAATTTTTTTTTTTAATCTCATCCCTTATAAGTGTCTTAGAACAACAATTCCGCATACTTGGAGGAAAAAATAGAGGATAAAATAGAGGATAAAATAGAATATATATTATTTTCTTTTTTATATATAAGCAGCTTTATGTTTGTGTCTGTCACTGATTTTTTTTGTTTGTTTATGGTTTTTGTTTTTCCCAAGGCACTCCCAAACAGAAGACTTTAACACATGTTGGAGCTACTGTACTTGATGAACAGGTTTACTCCTTTAAGCTATGAATGCTTTGGCAGGTAACTAACGACCTGAGACAAGAATGCATAAATGAGAATGCATAATTCAATGAGAAACTTGGGTGTTAGAAGTCCAGACAAGTTTTAACTAGCCTGGTTGTTGCAGTGCCAAAGAACACGAGGAAGGAAACCCAGCAGCAGCTATTGAAACAGGATAACATAGATCCAAATGGGATGTGTGGTTTGTGATAAAAGCATTGTGAAGATAAACACAATGCAGAGGTAGTAGTGCTAATAGGAAATATTTTGATTGTCACAAATCCAGAGGTGTGTAGAGGAAGGTCTGGGTTGTCAGAGTCATTACCCATGTTGCTGTTCCTGCCATTGTAACTTCTCTAGCCTAGGGAGCTACGTGCTGTTCCTGAAACCTTCTCTTGAGCAGATCCCTTCCCCATTACTCTAGACAGAAATCTTTCACATGATTCAAAACAACCTTTCTGTGATCACTCGGTGCTGGCAAGTCTGGTTTGCACTGCAGGAGAATGCATACGTATTTGCTCAGATAATGCCATTCACCAACGTCTGTCAAGACAATGATTAGGAGAGCATCACCATATAGTCCTTCAGGGTATGGCTACCACAACAAGCAATACAGCCCAGTATCAGAAAGTGGTGGCTACCATGTTCATGGCAGTGTTAGAATGAACTGGTACCTGCACAGAAGGGAAGAAAATGGTGAAACAGTATCTCACTGAGTCAAGGGAAGGAATGGTAGTTTTTATATTCCTGATGAAACCTGTATTGTCCTCTTCCTAACTGTAGACAGTGTTGCTCAGCTACACAGTGGTCTGCAGCATATGGGAAACTTCAGCAGCTGATTTGTCTTTTCAGCACTGTCTGCCACCCATATTGCTGTTTATGTCTTGTGGTGGTTATTTGGCCTGAATGTTTCTGAGTGGGTTGAGGAGCCATGGGAAAGGGAGAAGAACAGATAATGGGGAAGAAAAAGCACAGGTTTTAGGTATGATCACGTGAATATCTGTGAAAATCAGGTTGGGATTTTTAGGCACTTAATCAGAGAAAGGTAAAGGTCAAGGGAGAAATGGAAGGTGGAGAGGAAACAGAAGACAATATGAGGAGGAAGAGAGGTCAAAGAAGAGAGTCCAAGACAAGTCAAAGACCATGTCTGAGAGAACAGAAGGGAGACATGGTAGTGAGAATCATCGGATGAGGTGGGTTAGTGATACCACAGGCGCTGGGCCCTGGCTGCCTGAAGTTCTTTGATGTCCTGGAGTGTGGTAGAAAAGCAGAAAGTCAGAAAGTGTCTGAAGAGCCGTGTGCTTTTCTGTAAGCTATGAGAGCCAGGGCCCCACAGTTACACTGCTTCTGAAGACCCCTTGGTGACAGGGAGGAAAGGAATCTCATTAAGCCTGAGAGTCCCAACCTCAAGTACAGATGTAGTGGCTGGGCCAGAGTGGGAGCAGCCCTTTCCCATGCTGGGGTTAGAAGAACTTCTCCACTGCTCTGGTGTCCTCCACATGTCTGCTTGCATTCCAGGGCTGGGCTCCTTCAAGGCACAGTTTCTTGTCTTCACACCATCTCTCTCTGCCCTCTTTAGAGGATTGGTCCCAACAGAAGCCATGCCAGTGCATCATCCTTGGCAAGCCCTGTGGAGAAAGCAGGATGACATGTTCTATTAGACCTGGGAGGAGGAGGGAATCTACAGGGAACTTCCTAATTTGGTTTTGCTGATTTAACTCCATTTCTCATGAGCCTTTGCCTTCAGAAAATCTATTTAGACTCAGGTGCTTGGCCCTTCAGTCTTGTTTTGTTTGAAATCTCTGTGTGCAGCTAATGTGCACAAAAGTGGACCATAGCAGGGGAAAGTGTTCACTATATGGGCTAACACCGAATTCCACTTCTGTTAAGCTGCAGCAGTACTATTTTTCTCTCACCTTCTTTAGCAATGCAAAACCACATGCCAATGAAACCATGTTAAATTGCTCACCTCACTCTTGGAGTTGCCAATTACATTATCCCCCTTGTTCTCGGGGTTCATAGTGCTCTGTTAAGATTTATCTGAATTATCACTCCTTTCCAGTGTGAAGATGGGATGCTAAGGCAAAGAGAGTTGTTTGTCCTGTTTTGTTGATGCTTCCTCCTAACTCTGTGGTGCTTGGCCACCAACTCTGTGATGTTAAGCTCCTCACAAGTCGTTCAACGGCAGTTTTACTCAATATACTGGTGAATGGGCTGTTGTGTATCTCATACAGCCATTGCTGTCCTCAATTACATCTTGGTTTCTCCTAATATCCCAAGAAAGGCTAGGAAAGGAAAAGTTTTGGGGTAGCATTGGACTGTGTTAATGCAAGGGGAAAAAAAAAAGAAGTACATTCTGCTTCTTCAGTACAGATTATCATCAGTAAAAATGAAATCCTGATTTACTTTACACCTCTATCATGGTGCTGGAATCCAAACTCACAAGCACGCATGCATAAGTTAAGGATTTTACTTAGGTATGGTAGGAGGATTTGCTGGAATCCTAGGCTGCTTTCAGTGTAGCTATGTTCATCTGCAGCTCTGTTTTGTGAAAACCTTTACATAAACATTGGTCAGGCCTAACTCTGGTAACTATAGAAATTTCAACACAGGAACTAAAAATGTAGATGCATGAAAATAATGATTTCATAACATCAGAAAATGTCAGGAGGTAGCTTGAATATTATTTCTTAAAGTAAGTCTTCAATAAAATGTAAAGTCATCAAGAAATTCTGGTTCTTCTGTATTAGGAAATTTACAGGATTTTATATACAAAACTTCCTAGAAATGAGCCAGAATAACTTTAATAGTAACAGCTCGGGAATTAAAATGTTTTCTTAAAGTCTCTCGCTGAGTACAGGAAGAAGTAGCAGATTCCTTATCAATCACATGATCAAATGCGATAAAAGCCCACTTCTGCCCGTGCTTTGTTTTCCAAATGCTCCACCACCGGATTTGTCACGAAGTAGCCTCTCTAATGGAAGGTTCCCTAAGAAAGAAATGTCACTCACCATCTGTGAGACTGTACACAAAGGCAGAAGGCTCAGGAGACACTCCTGCTCTATAGAGATGAACAATTGATCCTTGCCACAGTACTATTAAGAGTCCTTGGTACCCGCAACCTCCAAGACAATGTATTGTACAGAGAATTGTGGTTTGTTGTTAGTAGCCTGCGGAAAGCATAATGGAGGTACTTGGTACTATAGATTGTTTAGAAAGGCAGACACTGATGAGAAGAAAAAAAAACTTCACATGCATCTGAAAATTACGGCTCAGTGAAAATAAGAATTACAATGGCATTTAAGTACAATCCCTTGCATTCTACTGGCTGCTCTACCTGTGCGGCTCCTCACTCGCTTGCAGACAATCTCAGCACAATACAGTGCTTCTCAGGTCTGTTATTCAGATGCTTTCAGTCTGGAAATTGCCTGTGTCAATTTGGAGAATAAAAGGTGGATAGTTAAAAGCAAACATCAGCCTTACTTACCCACCCTTGTCCTAAATTCCAAAGATGCAAACCAGAAGTGGTCTCCTGTGTAAGGAGTGTGTTGTAATGTATGTTGTAAAGAAAGCGAGACCACCTAAAATGTTGAGTGAACTAACTGAAAGCCACAGTAACGTTATTATAATTATAATTAATTTATTTAGTTTATAACAAGTATAGCTATTCAGTTTACAATGTCTGCTAAATCAGATTTCTGGAGAACTTTGAATGTCATTCTCACAATCAGTGCTGCTGTGAAAAACAAAACAAAACAAAACACAACTGCTGGTTGTAAATTTTAGGTCTATCATATCACAGAATCATAGAACTGCAGGGGGTGGAAGGGATCTCGAGAGATCATCAACTCCAACACCCCTGCTAAAGCAGGTACTCCACAATAGGTCGTACAGGTAGGTGTCCGGGGGGGTCTTGAGTATCTCCATAGAAGGAGACTCCACAACCTCTCTGGGCAACCTGTTCCAGTGCTCTGACGCTCTTACCATAAAGAAGTTCTTTCACATGTTAGTACAGAGCATTCTATGTACAACTTTTAGGACATTGCTCCTTGTCCTATCGCTACACACCACCGAGAAGAGCCTGGCCTCATCCATTTGCTTTCCTCCTCCCTTTACATATTTATAAACATTGATCAGATCCCTCTCAGTCTTCTTTTCCCCAGGCTGAAGAGACGCAGGTTACTCAGCCTTTCCTCATACTGGAGATGCTCCAGGCTCTTAATAATCTTTAATAATTGTAACTAAAATACACAAAATAGTGGCAGTAATCAATCACTGAGTGGGAAAGTGGGAGCTTGAGAAAGAAAAGCTGTGAAACAAGAGTTTCCTGATACATTTTGCATCTGTTCTGGATATGCTTGAATTCTCTTCTGGCACATACAGATGATGCCAGGAAAGGAAATGAATAATTTCCTTCTGCCAAGACTTGGGTAGCACTTAGGTATCCAGCACAGTGTAGCAACAGAGTTAGGGGAGAGGCATTTAAGGCCACAGAATTGGCACCCTCTTCTCTTTAGCCACCTGTAGTTAAGATTACATTGACTCAGATAGGTGCTGTTTTGGGTATGCTGACTGAAATGTCCCTTCAGTGTGGAAATCTCTCTGCAGGCATCATTAAAATAAAGTAAAATATGGTCTTCCAGCCCTTGTACAGGCAGATGCAGGAGGAGAATGCAGGTCACTGGTAGGAGGTGCAGAAGACTACAGCCACTTGCTTGGCACCATTCTCAACTAGCAACAGCTAAACATTCAGGAAGAAAGACAGCTCAGCACAGAAATGGTGCCAACATGCCTATGTCATTATCAGTTTTATTGCAGATATGATTAAGACACAATAAGCGTTGTGCCAGAATTCATCATTGTGTAGTTATATTCGTGACTTGTAGTTTTAATTTTGCAGCTGTGAAGAAGTTTAGTTAAAACAAACAGTCTGTGACTCTTCAGATTAAATTTCTATCCTTAGTTTGCCCTTGCACAGTTCAGCATCAGTACATTATTGATTGGAATTAGGAAGTTAATAAGGTTTGGGCTAATTAATCAGATGGGTAGGGACTGGAACTGCACTGCAGAGCTTAATCAAGTCATCAAAACTCTCAAGCCATGAAGAAGGTAATTAAAGGAAAAGGATGCCTGTTATATAGTAACAGGAATCTAGGAGAGGACAAGAGCAAGATAGAGAACCTCCATTTTCTTTTGTACACTTTTCTGGTATAAATCAGACCAAATGACTCCACTTCCTACTAGCAAATTAAATTGGATGAATTTATAAATCATGTCAGAAAAGGAATTTAGTCCAGCTAGTCTAATAGCTAAGAAGTCTGTTTGCTCATAGCGTCCGCAGTTTGCAACACTGAGGACTACAATGCAATCTCTTACTGTCTGAGATAGTTACATCGAGGTAGCTGCTTGGGGAATGAAGCAAGGTGGTTTTTACAAACCTAGTAACACGTTTGTTATGGCAAAACTGATTAATGTGAATCACTATATTGTGGCCTATTAGGTGTTTATTAGAGAAGGTTGAATCTTAAACTTTATTTACACAATTGCTTGGCTGAAGGAAATCGGAGTGTCACAAAAACCTTAGTGGTTTCATTAAGAAGTGAGTTCATGGCCTTTTTATGATTGTATTTTGCAGCTCATTGCTCTCACATTAAAAATAACATTTGAGTATTTTATAAAATGGCCTAAATAGAAATTTGAAATAACCACTAATGGCCTAAAAAAATGGGTTTAACATGTGGCTTTTCCATGTATAGTCACTAACAGATTGAATGTTTAATGCAAGTTAGCCACAGTAAGCTGAAATAACTGCTTACTTGAATCCAGTTTTGATTTATATATTATTTCTACTGTAAATGTCAAGGGGAAAAATACTTCAGTAATTTATGTTTGGTTTCATTCTGTCTTCAAAATGAAGATTTTCACATTTGAGCATTATATAAAGAAATAAAACATTCTTTGGGAGGAAAGTTCAGGAAAGTGATTGAAGAAATACGTGCTGAAGAAATATCTACACTTAAAAAGTAGGTGAAGCATGTGAATTTTCTTGAGATGACATTTTCATCTTATATCCGTACGGGAGGGATGGGGAGGGGGACGTTGGTTTCACAAATGATTAGAAAAAAAATCCAAAGCCAGTATAGAGTAATAGCAGCTTCAAATAACTTAATACACTGAGGGGGAATAACCCTAAAAATGAAGACATCTTCAAATATATTTGCTTGTGTTTGCTAACTGCTACATAGCTCCGCTGGTGAACAATGTAGAAGTCCATAGAAAATATATCAGCTCTACTGGTTAATATTTTAGAAAAATCTCACCACAAATACATCAAAGCTACCGGCTAACATTTTGGAGAGAGGCCGTTTATTGCTTTTTAACCCTTCTGAGGTTAAACAAACAAGCTTATCTGTTTCAGGACATGTGCTACAGGGAAGGCAAGCTCATGTAACTGGTTTGGCTTTACCAGATTTCATAACAGGATGGGCCCAACTGTGCCTGTACCTATGTCTCCCCAGCAACAAAAGAGCCTTTTTATCAGCTGTAAATGAGAAGTTAATTAGCAGGACAAGTTCCAAGTGACACTGGAAAATTAATGGTTTTAATGGCAAGTAAGGTAATGTCTGGGGTGTGGAAGGACCTTCGCAGGCTTGTGAAGCAATCTCTTTGGGATTTCATGCTCAGTATTCACCCAGTTGGACTCTGATGGCTTTACAATCATCAGCACTCACCCTTCCATCTTGGATGTCTGGTCTCCAAGGACCTGACGTCTACAAGCAGATCATTTCATGTGGATCACTGAAGAGCTGCCAGCCAGAACTATCATAGGTTGTATTCTAGATGGTGGTAATCCAGAACTTAAAAATCCCTTAAACTACTCAGTTATTTTACCCACTGTTGAGTAGCCCTAATGAACATGCTCAGAATTGCTCAAAATTATCATGCTCAGAATTATCTCTCAAGCGGGGTGAAATTATCCTTGCAGAGAACATTAAAACAGCAGGAGGAAATACTAAGAATCGTGAATGCCAGCAATATTTTGATATGTCTGGTTTATAATGAAGACAACCAATAGAATTGTGTCTTTTGAATTGATGGAAGAAGATACAAATCAAATGTATCAATCATGAACATAATCACCATTGTTTGGAGTGTACAGTGTCCATAGGTAGGTGATACATGAACGTAAGAGCTGACAGTACATAATTAATGCTGAGATTATCGTGGTAATCACCAATAACTACTGCAGTCTTGTCTCTCAAGCAGGCAGTGCGCAGTGCTGTGATCTAAGAAAACGGGAATGGGGGTAACAAAAGTGAAAAGCAGAGCTACTTGACATCAGGCAGCCTTAACAGACCTTGTCAACTGTTCATTGCCAGAGTAATGTGATAGGTAAACTTTCAGAATTGTATCTAGTTACTACTGTTTCAATATGCCATTGCTTTAGTAATGCCCAGTGCACACAGCATGAGGTTAAAGTTTCTGTCTGTTCATGCTTAATCTAGTGATAGTATCTGCTTGTTTTCTACAGAGGGAGCAATTATCTAATTGATATGTGAAATATCGTATCAAGTTTTAATGTGCATCTGCAAGTGCTGTAATTATTACTCTGGGAAGATTTTTGCATTTAAATTTGTAAGAAAACAGATTATTACCTCCAGGATTAGTTTGTATTTTAGAGCCACCGGGCTTGTAATTGAGTGAAAACTTCTCTCAGTCATTCATGTTGGGTAAACGCTCCTCTTGTTTGTAAGATGAGGCTGTAATCCACTCAGTCGCTCAGCTGATGTTGTTTACCGGAGCTGATACCACCTGGTCCTCCTCTGGAGATGCCAGGAGGATAACAGCCTTGTGCCGACTCTTTGACAAGACTCACTCGGAGATGTATTAGCTCCCCCACTATCTCTTACGTTGTTCCTGCAATTGAAACAAGGAGTGCTTCAACAGTGATTGCTTGAGTGACCTTCAGGATGGTTATTACTATGGGTTGATGTGGTCCATCATGTTTCTTGGAAGTCACATTTTTTTTTTAAAGAAAATTGTTCTTTTAAATTCTTGATAGCTGGAAGATATCCATCTATCAAAACACCCAACCCCATTTATTTAACTTCTAGTGCTACTTTTGCTTAAGAAATTAGTGACACATTCTCTTATTTATTCTTGTTATTCTAAGTGTTCTAAGAAAATACATCTTTATGGCAATACACCAACTCTATTTTGGCTATCTGATAAATAAAACATAGGTTAGTTAAGTAGAGCTATTTTCTGTCAGTGAAAGAGTGCAGTTGTACTTCTAGATTCACGTGTAAATGGTACTGAGTTGTTCCTTAGGGAACTTTTCCCCCAGCACCACTACTTTGTGTCAAAAATCTGTCTTGATACATGCTAGACCCAGAAAGGATGTTCAGAAGATAACTCCTGTTGACTTTTGGTAAACCAGGGTTGTGGCAGGACCACAGAATGGGTGTGTTTTTTGAAGTCAGTGTAACAGAAACCTGCAACTGGCTGAAGTGTTCCAACATGTTAGAAGTGACACATCCTCTGCTGCCGGCTGGACAAGGCACTGTAGGTCTTGACTAACATTGTGTTTTACAGCTTCACTCGTGAAAGTCTTCTCCCTCTCCCAAGACTTTGTCTTTGGCTTGTGATCACTCCTTAAAGTTCTGTTTCTTACCAGTCATTGTTATTATTATTTCCTATGTTAAGTTGGTCTCGTGTAATAAACCAGTACTTTGTCAATACCTTGCCTCTTAGTGCCCTTTAACAAAAGTAAAAAAAAGTTAAGATGTTTAGAGCCAAAGAATTTAAAACAGGATTAAATGCTGTGTTTTGTCACAAGATTTGATTTTGGAAAAGATGGGATTAAGAGATAGACAAGTTAATGTGCTCAGTAGGAACAAGACATATCAGAGGGAGGTTTTGCCATTTAGTATGGTGCAATCAAACAGTGAGAACAGAAGAGAGGCAGAATTTAGCTAATGTTTCACAAGCAAAAAATGGTGATTTTCTTTTGATTGCTTCAGCTAGAAGACCTAGAAGGTGCAATAAGATGAATAAGTGAAACAGAGCTGAGCAGAATTCAATGTAGTTCCCATTAGCCATGAAATTTAAAGTTGCCACAGAGAGGGATTTCTCTTTTGGTTGTGCTAGCAGCACACAGAGCAAAGCTAGCCATGCTTGGAAGATACCCCCTTGAAGATTAGGACTGTGATAGAAGGACAGACAAATACACAGGTATTTTTACTCTAGATATGTCACTGTGAGGTTGTTGCTGAGTCTAAGCAAGGGAGAAAGATATTTGTAGGTTTATCTTGTGGACGTTCATTGGGAGCACTGGAGTACAGTGGAAAAGGTAACCAAAGCTCACTGCCTGAGTGTCTTTATGAAAGATTAAGCTAATCACCTTTACTTTTATTTATGCTTTTCCTATGTCTAACCCTTTTCCTATTTTGTAATCAATTGTAATGCCAAGTGGCTTTATCCATTAAGTTTGCAGTAAGACATTTATTATGTGGTTGCTACTTCTAGAGAGAAATCCCTTATCCTTTGGAATTGATGCTTATTAACCTTGGTCTAATTGTGGTCTTGAGCTGTCACTCATTTATTATTTATCTTCATAGCCTTTCACCTGCTTCTCTATCCATTTTAACAAAACAAGGCCACCCTGGAGGCTTTGCCTTGTCTAAAATACAAGCAGCTCTCCAAGCTGCAGATGGCTTTCAGTGTTAATATCCAACAACACTGCTGATCTTAAGGAGAGGTTGGCTTGCTGCATTAAGTGGAAGCTTTGCTGAGCCCCTTGGGAGTAAGCAAGCTCAAAGTTTGTTATGGACTGCATTAAACCATGTTGTTTTGTCCTCTGCTGTTTTCCTGTTGCTGAGACTGATACAAGCAATGGTACTGGTTTATGAGTGCTCTTTGGCATATTTTTCGAAGTGTTTTTTCATTTCTTTAAAATTTCTTTTTATTCAGGTCAGTTTTCTACTCTGCTTCAGAGGATGTGTCCATGAGAAGCTGTGTTAGATGGGATAGGAGAGCAGTGTGACACTGTATAGGAGTTAGACTGGATGAATCAGGGAAGACAACTGACACTAGTATGTCACTGATGTCCCAGCAGTGTGGAGCCATGAATGCTTGTGCCAGCTATTGCTAGGTCACAACTTGCTGTTACTATAGAGCATTTTCAACATCAGCTGTAAGAAAACAGAGAGTTGAATTTTGAAGCTGGCACAGGGTCTATTCCAGTCACATTGCCAAAGCTGGTCTACCTTGTTTGGGGATAGAAGGAAAATGTCCTTTGGAAATGGGCTTCACAAAGGTTTACATTTAAGATATTTCAGGAATTTTATTACCATGTTTTTCAGTTCTCAATGGCATGATAAGATGTAGAAGTAAGAGATGCATTTCTGGAAATCCTCTGCTTAGCTCAGTCACCAGAGTTTTGTGGGAAGTGAGACTTCAGTTGTTTTGGAACACACTACAAAGCACTGCAGTTTCTGGAGATCCAAATGCATCTTGTACTTAGCTTCTTCTGAAGGATTTTATGCATTTTTTTTGAAAAATATTTTTATATTCATACACTTCATTGCTTGTTTGTAGGATCATGATGCATTTTGGGAACAGAGCCACTTCAGCTCTTGATACATCTGAAGTGTTGAGCTGCTGCAATATCACTTTTATCAGTGCTTTAAGAACTGGGAAATGCTGACTGCTATGTGGGTTTGTTGTTGAAACATACCATCTGAACTTTTTTTCCACCAACATGTTCTATTTCTCAAACTTCCTTTCAGTGTGAGCTAAATCCAGAATTTAACCCAATTTATAGACAGTTGAAGGTGTAAGGAACACTGCATTTCTGTTTAATTTCAGAAAGGTGGGACAGCCCCTCCTTGGAGCTACATGCCCCTGGCTGGCTGCAGATCCAGCTGGTGCAGCACAGAGAGCCATGGGATGAGTCAACAGCTGAACAATAAAGATGGCTGGGCCTGGTGCGAGCATTGGGCACATTCCTGACAATTCACTGTATGAACCGTGGAAGCAATAGATTTTACCTGCTTCCTCTAAATTTTTGGAGTTTTTAGAACTTGCAGGGTTCTCTGCTCTTTACAGGGTAGAAATTATCCCTGAGATCAACCAATGAGGTGTCATGGGGATTTGCCACTGTTTTGCAGCTGAGGGATGCCAGTAAAGACAGCTGCATAAAAAAAAAATCTCACCCTCACGCGTGGAGCCAGACGGATGCCACTGAGGGTGTAGTCAAGAGGGAATCCAAGGAAAAGCCTGCTTAGGAGATGGTGGGCTAACAACTAGGTATTTGGTATATTTGACACAGTTTTTGTCATCCAGCCCTCAGAAGTGCCTGGGGAAAATTCTTTCTGCAGTAGCCCAAGGCTACTTGCTGAGCTGAGTGCAGAGGAAGAAGAGGTCTCCCCCATCCCAGGCAAGTGTCCTAATCACTGATCTATTCCTTATTCTGGGGTGGAGATGTCTCTCAAAATTCCTGTGCTGAAGTGTCCTTTCCTGGTGAGAATTTCCTGGAGGGCGACACATTCTCAGGTAACGTCTCCATCTCCACACATTAGCATTGGGGTTTAAAAAACAAAGCAATCAATAAAAACACCCTTTTGTTGGATAGCTCCTCCATCGGTTCCACACCAGATCAGTGTTTGTTGTAACAGTACTTGGCACCTGCTGAAAAGCTGAAGTGGTATTACTGCTCATATGAGAATCCAGGCAAAAAGGTGCTACTCTGGTAGGTGCTGTGCAGAAATAACGCTGTCCCAAAGCCTGTCTCTCCCATCCTGCATGTATAAATGGCACAACTGCAAAACCGTAACTGGAAGGAGAAAACCTCACGCTGATCAATTAATCCCTGACCTGTTTCCTTCTGTAGGTGGTTCTCTGGGGACTGACAAATAATGGATCCAATATTTGGATGCAATCAACACTGACATTATGAGAGTTAATAATGCTCATTATCCTCCGGCTGTGTGCTCCCCATGGCAAAGCAAAGGATGTTAATTTAATGTTTTTTTTAATTAACTAACACTCTAAGTAGCCACAAGCCTCTAACTAGTGTTATAGAAATGAAAACAGAACCTCAAGGAAAGCTGCTTGTGTTGAAAAAGCCTCAAAATTATGTAACCAGCCGAACAACCATGATGTTTCTTCATCTTTGAGATTTTGCTTTTGGGAGCATAAGACTATTTTAATTTTACTTTTTTTACTCTCCCAAAGTAGCAAATCATAGAAACTATACAAAATGTCGTTTACCTATGTTGTTCTTGCTGAAATACGTGCAGAGATCTGAGACATGGCTTATGACCACTAAAGAACAAAACATTATCCATTGGTACAGGACAGCTGGCATAAAATAGCAAACAAACAAACAAAAAGCTCTGATTCTACTGGCTTTGAAAGCAGATGAAAGGCTTCTCAACATCTGTAGCTGAAATGGAAGCATGAGGGTCTGCCTGGATCAGATCTCCCCTGAATTGCTGATCCTTTCACTCAAGAAAGGCACAATTCTACTAATCTCTGGTTCATGCTAGACATCACTTGCAAATATTTATGTAAACTTTAATCACTGGAAGCTAAGCTAACCCTAAGCTTCTGGCCTGGGTTAGCAGTGCAAGTCACTTGGATGGTCCCTGTTGATACCTTCTTGTGCCACCTGGTTTATGTTCCTGAGTTGGGGTGGGAGGAGTATCTCTGTGAAGGTGCCTATTCTGTCTCTACTGCCATGATGAGAGCCTGGATGAGTAGGTTAGACCAGAAGCATATCTGCTGGGTGCTGAACCAGTGAGGCGATTTCCGCACTTGTGCAGATGGGATCATGCTGGTTAGTGATAAAACCTTGGCCTTTGATTAGGAGCGCTGAAACAACAGCATTCTTGGCTGTCTTTCATAACACAGTCCGTTGGTGAATCTTCATGATAATGAAGACCCCTACTAGGTTTTATCCAGAAGGCTCTTCCCAAATACTCACTCCATGGTGCGTTCAAACTGGCAGAGAATTATTCCCTTTGGTCATTATTTTAAACTTATGGAAGTGTGTGTGTTATACTGCGTAAACTCTGATGTCAAAGCAGTGCATCCAGCTGTGGGCTTGAGCAATCCCCTACCCTTGAAACCCTGAAAGCATGGGCTGGGTTGACTTCCATGGCAGCCAGCTTGTGGCTGTGTTCCCTGCATCTCGTCACAAGAACTCCGGAACCCACAGTCAGATATATTGTTGCAATGGTTTTGGTATATTAATATATATCATCGCAGTGAAGAGAATGTCAAACCAACACAAAATGATTTTGTATCAATGCATAAGGATTGCATAAAAAGAAATATAAATATATTAAATACGTGCAACATTTTGCAAGAGTTACACATTCAGAAGTGATCATGGCTTTAGAAGTTCCTAAAGGTGATTTAAACCACTTAAATTCTGCACTCCGGCAATTTAGGAACGTGCAAATAGTCTGGCCCCGCAATCCAATGAAGGGTATGGTAATTTTGATGTGGATTGCTGTCATTCAAACTACTCCAGCTAGATAGTTTTGTCTGACCAAACCCTGTCTCTACTCTAAGGACTAGATAAGCATGACTTTGTCATTTCAAACAGCTCCTCTGCCTGGGACAACTACTCAAAATTTGGTAATATTGGTTGCTTTAGCAAATTCAGGCTCAAAGATGCTATCACAGGAATGCATCTTGCCCAAACACTTAAGTGCATTACTTACTGCTGTAGTAACTCCGTGCATTTTCTGGTTCCACTTAAAGCTACAAGCTACATCCCTGGGGGAAAGAAGTCAGCCTTCTTGCTGTGACTTTGGCATAGATTTAAATCAGAGTATTGCATCTGCTGTAGCTGAACCATCTTACTTATGTTATTTATAGGCACAAACCCTCAGCTGTTTAAAAATGAACCTTGACAAACTTTGTGTTTGCAGTCCATTCTGCTATTGGATCATCTGTCACTGTCTCTCTGCTTTCCTCTCGGTGTTCCTGATCCATTCATTGATGAATACCTCATGGACATCGTGGAAGAGATCCATCCCCTGACAAGTACAAACGCGTTATTTACACTGGCTCCTGATACATCTGAGTACCAGGAGGGGTTGTAACGTTTCTGTGAAAGATGAAGTCTCAGTGGCCGTACTCTACAGCCACAGGACCGATTAAAAAAATACTTCATATGCGTTGAACCAGATGATATAATGCATTAGACTGGAACTGGCGATGAAGGTGGAATCCAATCGAGATCAGTTCTTTTTACATGTTGTTTCTGTTTAAGGGCTTTAAGACACTGCCAATCAACTCTAATTGCTCTGAACAGTCTGCATTAAGTGTGATTACTCCGTTGAATTCCCACTGTTGTTGGGGTCTTTATTTTAGCAAAAAGTTTAAGCACTTATCAGATCTTCCTAACAAAACACTGCAGCCGCAGCCCAATACCTTAACCCTGCTGTGCTATTGTCTCGTTTCAACTACATCCTGCGTCTAACTACGCCGGCTTTGATGGATCTATGTAAATATGGACTGAAAAGCCCCAGCGAAACCTTTTGTTAAGTAAATATGGAAATCTGAATAAGGACACAACCCAAATGATTTCATCATAAAGCTTGTGCGTGGTCCAACTTTGCACAACAGAGTTATTTGTATGCATTAAAAAAGTCTTTGTTATCAAAGTTATATAAATAACGAGGAGGCAAATTTTTGGTGACACTGGTTTAAACACATCTAGCTTGTACTAATTTATCTTCCAAGTGTCAGAAGTTATGGTTAAGCAGTCATATAGAAGTACAAACTGTAAATAATAAGGATGTATTTTAAAATATAAAAATGTGTGTGTGAAGAGATCTTGTTTATTTCACTTTTTTTTTTTTTTCCTGATGAACGAACATGCAAAATTGGAATTTTTTGTGCATGGATACGAGTATACTTGACATGATCTCTATTGGTTTATCTTAATACCTTTTTAATCTGGTAAATGTTATCATTGCCATTCACAGGTGGGGAAAATAAGACAGACAAACCTGAGCTTGTTAGCTTGGTTAAGATAAGAACAAATAAAACTATAGAAGTTAAGTTCAAATACAACAGCGGTGTAATTCTGTGATTGAGATTTCCTGCCCTGGCTACCACACAGATCAGAAAAGCAGATCTATTTGAAATCCATTAATATGAATGCAAATATTCTGGTAGTTTAAAAGTACAGTAGAGGTACTCTGCTTTTTCTGCTGGCAAGAGCGGGTCGGGAAGTTCCCTGCTTGTGTTCTCACAGGAATTCCTCCTCTCATGGGGATTTGGTTTGTGGCACTGCTTGCGTGGTTTTGTATGTGCACATCTTTGTGTGCTGTCATCTGCAGAATGGGAGGTGAATTGTGTGAGGACCGGGGCGATGAAAAAACAAGAGGCAGGAACTCTCCTTAGGCCTTTTTGTTTGCTACCAAAGAAAATGATGGAATAACTGTATTCATAGTTCCACATAAACTGTGCAATTTTTCCTGCACATTCCTTCCTTGCTGTCATCTTCTGCCTTTGGGACCAATGGAGGAATCTAAAGAGCCTCTAGGGTGTCATCACAGGATGTCAGACCTCTTAGGTACAGATAACTGTTCTCTTAGACCACTGGTGTAACAAATGAGCGTTGTACTCAGTGTTGTGTTAGATTAGGCCACTGATGTGATGAATGAGTGGTGAACTCAGTGCTGCCTTGAGTATTTGGTGTCTCCTACTGGATTCTGTGGGTATCAACATCTGAACTAGCTAGCTTCAAGGTAAAGGTGCGCTGCAACCACAGTTCTGAAAGTCCTTAGAAAGGAAGATGTGTTTGAGAACATTTTTTTTTTTTTTGCCCATTCTTAATGGACTGTGTTTGCTTCTCTAAAATCGTTTATCCCACAGACTGTCTCATCAATTTTATCTTCTACTCATCTCTAATTTAATTAGGATGTTCCTGCTTCCACTTGGACAAACAGATCACTCAGTATCCAACAGAAGGCAACAAGTCCCCTCTAGTCTCAGTAGGTTCAGACTTTTCACAACAATTTCCCTCTAAAACGTTCAGTGTTCAGTTACAAGCTTGTTTCTCATTACCAATAAACCATCAATCTGATTTTTGAGAACATGCATATGGACACATTGCTAATGTGCTTGATGAAGAACAGGAAGATTTGCACTTCACAGCAGCAATAGTATCTCCCTGCAAGTATTTGAGTCCTCTACATCCATTGCAAGAAAATTCATTCTATAAAGAAATGTGCATAAGAAACAGTGAGACAGGACTTGTTTTATTTTAGTATTTAAAAGGTACCTGCTAGTATTCTCATGAATGTCACAAGCAGTAGAGATATAGCATTGCCTTGGTCTCAGAGTCGGCAGAGTGGTCATAATCTAGTGTAGAAGTGCTATCTGTTAAGATACCCCGTGACTTCTTATAGTGAGTAGATTAGCACTGTATTATAAATCAGTTCAGGAACAAGAGTTGGCCTAAAGGCACAGTGAAAACAAAATATTTGACCATCCCTTGTCCCAGAGACCTTTCAATGCAAATGCATGAGATAAGTGCACAGGGACGAAAGTGAGTGGGGGGGGTGGCAACAGCCTTTGTTAGTCGCAGTGGCTTGAGGTGAATAGTGCTTTTGCAATTCCTTCTGCTGCCTGAATCCCAGTTTTACCCCATGTCATGAAGTATAAGTTAGGAATGTCACATTTTCTACTGCTTCAGGGGTCCATGAATTCTCCTTTTGTATTAAAAACAGTAGGTCATTCCTCCTCTGCACTTCCACAATTTCCAACATGGCATTAGAAGCCATGGCATTTTAACAACAAAAACAGCCCCTATTTTTTTCTTAAATGTCATCTGAAAGCTTTACATATGTCAAGAACAGAAGCTACCAAAGTCTGGCTCACTTGTTGGTTGTTAAATATACATTTAAAAAAAAAAAAGTCAGCCTTCTGGCTGAAAATACACTGTGGTCACGTTATAGTCATGATGAAAATGCTAAATGACCCTTCAGTCTTTGCTGCGAAACACTATCTATTCAATTAATGGGCCATAAAATGATTTAGATAAAAGACAAGCCTGAAATGCCTTTAGAAATCCAAGAGAGGAAATCTAATACTGTCTAATTTCTTACACTTCAGGGATATAAAAGGTTTAGGAAATGTAAAACATCACTTGCACAGGATTCTGCATAACACTTTAGGAAACCAGAAACTAGAGACTAAAAGGGAAGGAGAAGTGCAATATCCTACATGCGGTAAAGCACATTAATGTGTGAATGCACGCTGTCATTTTCCAGGAGTGCTGCATTTAATTCGCTTTTCAACTAGGATGACTGAAGAACAAGAAGGTCAAGCGATCTGACCGCAGATGTTGGTCAATGGCTTTGTGTGATTGGCGTTAGCACTGTCCTGGGTCCCACAAACGACTACACCAGGAGCTTTCTCTTTGTATTTTTGTTTCCTCCAATCTGTGAAATGACTTATGAGATGTCATGGATATTATGCTGTGATTAAACAGTAATTTTATATTTTTATTGATAGAATATTTTATTTTAAAGGAAACGCCTGGAATTGTCTTTCATTGATTTTAGCAGATGTGCTTTGAAGGTTTCATCCTATAATTGCTGAAGTTGCAATATTATCCCAGATCTGTAGCAAATTAGTTGAGTTTTAATGATTTTTTTCCTTACACAAGTACTTTGTCCTGAATAGCTTTTAGTATAGTATTCCATCTACTAATAGTAAAGTAATTTGCTTTTTGTTATACATCTGTATGGAGATTTTGACTATAGCTTCTATGTATCAGGTGCAAAGAAACTGATGTTTAATCTTTACCATATCCCTCAAGGGGTTGCTGCTCAGCCATTAAGGAATGAGCAATCATGATCTACAGCAAAAGGAGTCACAGTAGCTCCCTGTTGCCAAATATTTTACGGCAGTGAGCTACTGCCAAGGCCCTGCACGGTGATCACACTGGGTTTTTGTGTTTGCTTTGACTAAAAACCATAGAACCATTTGAGGAAAACCAATGATTTCCTAGTTCTAAATTATAGATAGGAAAATCTAGGTGTTTCCAACCAGAGAAAGTAGTAATTGGTGGTGGTAAGGAGCCATTTGTGTAGCATACAACATGTTAACTTTGTCTTTCAAAGTCCTGGAAATACTAAGTGTAACAATGAGTCACAGGTGACCATGTTAGTACGGTTGTCTATCTCATTATATATAGAGAGGCTCAAACCATCTCAAAATAGTAAAAAAGATAGTGGAGTTTAGGCAAGATGAGCTCCAGGCATTCTAGAAAAATGAACAGGGGTTTATTGCACTAGGAGATGAAAACCAGTGAAGTAGATTTGAGGTGCTGGATGTCAAGGGAACGACAGCAAAATACAAGGAAACAATAAAAATGTGTAAGATTCATCAGTCAAAAGCAAAACAGAATGGGTCTGTAAGGGCAGTGAAGTGGCATAAATAACGTTAAGCCTGTTTTCCAGTGGAGCTGTGACCATTTGCTGGCACTACTGCTCTTCTAAGTTTTGGGCAGCAGCCTTATTGCCTGCGCTGTAACTCTGTGGGTTAGCAGCGCTGAACCAGATCTGCCCTTATGTGTCTGCTGAGATGCTGTGGTGGCCAGGGATGCAATAAGCAGTTCTCCTGCATGTTAATCACTATCCCATGATGATTCTTTTGGTCACTTTGATGGGATGCAGGTCAGAATGTTCTTGGTTTTAAATGAATTAAAAAAAAAAAAAGATATTCACAGGAGTATTTTGACCAAAGTAAACATATCTGTATTCAAATGCCCCTTCATATTTAGGGGGTGACAGTGTTCCTTCTCTTTGTGTTTGCTTGCTATGCAGTTGCCATATGCAGCGCTGTCTCGAGATGAATTTCTGTAGTGTCTCATCTGATCCATCATTTCTCTTGCCTATATTAGCCACTAGAGTCATTGTGCTTAATTATTCAATGTTTGTAAAACTCTTCTGAGCTCTTTGAGGCTCACAACATAATTACTTCAAGCCATGGCTGCTATGGGGTACAGTGTTTTTGTAAGTATATGCTGCTTGGTCTCTTGCTTGTCAGGACAACTAAAGATCAAATGAAACATTATTTAGAAGAATGTAACCACAGTGCTTTGCTTATAATTAGTCAGCAAGTAACATTTCTGTGGGAAATGTCAAATTGTGCAAGATTTGACTTTTTGATATTAAAAAAGGAGACTGAAACCAACAGATTGTTTGGAGGATGTTGTCTGTCTGCGCTGCCCTGGGGTGATCTGCTTGATAAGGATTATCTGGGTGAATGTTAGATGGAAACTGGCTCAGTCTGCCAGGAAACCTGCCCCAGATTTGGCAGAAGTTCACTGAATATTAAGTGCTTCCAAATAAATGCTTGAGTGTAGGATGTCTGCACCTATCCATACCACCCGGCTGTGCTCCTGACCCCTCCTAGTTCCACTGCCTTTGGAGCTTATCTGACTAGAAAAGCACTGAGAACAGGAATAGGAATTACTCACATTCCTAGTTCCATGAACTGAGATTTTACAAGCTGCCAAAAGTTCTCATAAATGATGTATTGTTACCAACTATAAGATTTGAGAAAACTCTTTAAGAGGACCTACCCAACTCCTGGGTGGTTTTATGGTTCAGATCCTTTTCCTCAGATTGAACAAGATATTTGCCTTAGGACTCTGGGGCAGAAGAAGAGGCACAGAACCATAAACGTCTCCTTTGTCCACAGGTTTATAGTTCACAAGGAGAAGCAGACAGTGGCACCTCTGGAAGTGCTTGAACCAAATACAGAGGGGTCTTGGAAGCAGATGTACCCAGAGCAGGCGCAAGACTGAGACAGTAGGACCAGTAGGACACACTGGTTAGAAATGGAGGATAGAAAGACCAACAGGCAGAAAGCAGAGATGGGGAAGATGCAAGGAACACTAGGTCTTGCACACATGCAGGTTTGCAATCCGGAGCAACAGTATGAGAGCTGATCTCTACACAGACAGCTCTGTTACATTCTCTGAACTTCTAAAAACCTGAAACAAATTTATTTTCTTGTTCTTGCCTTTCTTCAAGCGTGTTTGCACATATGCTTTAAGTGAATCCCTGCTCTCTGAGGATCAATCACTGCCCTTGGGACGTTCAGGTGGGGGCTGGGGCACCTTGATGTGAGCCCGGCTCTGACAGGCCGCGCCCTTGAGCTAAGCAGCCACATTGAAAACGGCTATAAAAGGGAGCACAAGCGTTGTGTTATACTGGTATAAAACGGTGATTCAGTTCCTGTATTTCATAGCCCGATTTTCTATCGTGTTAAGAGTTAGGGTGACCTTGCCGTCTTTTAGGTGACGTGATGTTGCCCTCTCCCGGTCAAACATGGAAATACTGTATTTTGTTGAGTCAAAGGAGCACAACCAACTCCTGCTTACACGAGCTGAAGTATAAGTTAAGCTCCCACAAAAATCAAAAGAACGACAATTATCATCTGTGTTTTTTTTTCTTCCCTACTTTCTGTTTTATAAGTGAGTTTTCTGAGGTACTCTTTTATTTAAAAAATAATCCTACAATTTTCTTGGAAAAAAAATTCTTGTACTTAAGAAAGAAGACCAGACCGCTTGTTTTCAGGGGCTCAATTTGGTAAAGAAAATTGAATCCTGAGACCTGCATTCAAACTGAAAAAATAACAGACAAAATCGTCTATAATGCTGAAAGATCCTAAGCTGTTCCTTCATATGTGAGGTCACTTTGTCCCTGGTCATTTACTCCTCCGTCCTTTAGCACTGCACTACAGAACACTGCATTTACTTTTTTGGTTTTCTAGGCTATGACAGTATCTAATATGCACAACCAATATGCAGCAGAGGCTACAGCAGTTTATACTATTACCCAATTTTTCTCTTTTTAAAAAAGGTTTTGAGAAAATACTGTATGGAAAATGTCTGTTATTACATAATATTGAACATGCCAGTCTGGATGAGTGAAGATGAATTTTTGGCTTGCATCTCACTTTTGAAGTATATGTCCTAATTAAAAGATTGGTTAACAAAAAGAACAATTTTTATCACGTAGAAGGTCATTTTTCCTGGAAGTGTTGGAATGAGAGTTCAGGCAAAGAGTATTACTGCACACACTCAGATTTCTTGGTCTATGGCTGTTTTGTGCTACTGAGCAGTACTGGCTTGTTTTATACACTCCCCAAATTCTTTAGATGAAGTATAAAAATCTCATATACTTCTCTGATTTAAAAAAGAAGGGAAAAAAAGATGAAAAGAGTGAATGTGTGAGAAAACACAATAAGTTGGAGTAGACTTATTAGTGAGTTTTAATTGTCTGTAAGGACTTTTGAAACAGAAAATTAATCTGAAACCGTTTCTTGAAGCAGTCTGTCATGACATATTGCATTTGATTTTTCAGAAGCAAAGTGAACAATCCAATATGTTGTTTAGAAGAGGGAAATGAGCATCAGGAAAAAAAAACACTGTTAGCAATAATTTTAAGAGAAAACTTGCAATTAGCTCAAAAATGGCAGAAGTCTTACAGAAAGGTTTCTAGAGCCAGCAGAAGGAGGCCTCTGGTCACTCCTCTATGGTGTAGCAGCATTGTGTAATTCTCCTGCCCCTCTGCAAACTCACCTGGAAGAAGGAGTCTGGGGGACTGCCCTGAGCACAGAGCTGTGGGCCTTCTGAAAAGAGCTTCATTCCAAGGAAGCCGCTGTGAGGCATGCATATCTAGGTTCTTCATGTCAGTATGGAAGTAGATTGGGAGATTTGTCTCTGAAGTCAGAAAAATAAGCAGAGAAAGAGGAGATTTTGAGGTTTTTCTTTTGTTGTTGTTTCTTATATTGTAATTTTCTTCATCTTTTTCTTTTACCCACAAAGAGCTCCAGAATATTGCAGACATTTAATGTGCAGTCAGGAGCTGGAGCCAGGCATGCATTGTGTCTTTTTAGGAGCTGGGCTCTGTCATACTGGGCAGGATGTTTCAAACAGCTTTCAAAGCCTCTGGGACTCAGATCTACTTGTTCAAAGAAACTCATTTTGTTAATTATAGGAGAGCTTTATTTATTCACTAGCAGAAAATGCGGTGTTCTCATCATTAGAGTTGAATGTATCATCCAAATGTGGAACTGGTAAATTACTTGGTGGTTTAAATCTACTTTTGAGCCCATGTGTCTACTCCTGTTATTGAGCTGGAAAAGACTCGGCCATCTCTCCTCCCAAATCCTTATTTCCAGAGCCAGAACTTGTCCAGTCAGTTGCCCTCAAACAGAGAACTGAAGATACACAGACATTGGTCACCATTTTTTGCTTATATTTATTCATACGAAACCTGTCCTTCAAGCTGTCAGCATGCAGAATTCCCACTGATGTCTATAGGCTTTTGGGACCAGTGAAGTCCTGCAGAAATGAATATTAAGGGCCTCTGCCTGGAAAGATCTTTGCACTGAGCCTTTTCACTGAGGCTGTGAGGGTTCTTATGAACACAGATGCCCTATTGCATGCTTGTGCATGTAAGTTAAAGAGAAGGCTGCCGGTGACAAAGATGAAGTTTCCCACCTTTATCTTGCACATAGGGAGGAATAACTCCATGCACCAGCACGTTCTGAGGGCTGGCCAGCTGGAAAACCACTTTGCAGAAAAGAACCTGGCAGTCTTTATAGACACCAAGTTGTAAATGAGTCAGCAGTGTGCTCTCGTTGCTAAGAAGGCTAATTGTATATGGGGATGCATTATGCAATGTTTTAGCTCAAGAGAAGTAATCCTTCCCCTCTAGACTTGTTCCATTTAAGTCTCAAAAACTGGGAGTCTCAGTGTAAGTATTCCTGACTGTAGTGTTCATTAATCACAGATGGTCTCCTTTTCACGCAGGTGAAACAGGGTCAATGAACATCTACATAAATTATTTTTTTGCTGAAGATTAAGAGTCTAATTCTGTCTCTCCCCAGAACCAGGAAGATTTTTTGCACTTCTGGCTTATCAGTGTGGTGTGGCTTCAAGGACAACTTCGGTATGTACCTTAAGCTGAAACTTACATTTGTTGGCTGACTAGAATGGATACCAGATATAGCTAAGATAGAAAATCTACAGGAAAGTGTTCATTTTCTTCAAGCATCAGATCAATATGTATCTATTACAGTTTTGACTAACTACTGCACAGTCTCCCTTCATGAAATATTTCCAGCATGTTTTCTGACCAAGAGATTTCTTCTTTGTCCTGGAACAATTTCTCCAGGAATTCCATTTGTTATTGTTGTCCTTATGACATCCTCTCTGCAAATTCAGTCTTTTGAGATTGTTACTTACAGGTGACTTTTATGTGGCAAACCTGTCTATTTCAGGTAACAGCAGCAATCTGCTGTCCAAATGTTTGGCCGAGAGCTTTGTTAACGCTGCGTCAAAGGCTGTGAAGATGATGTTTAGTAGTTCTCACCTACGTATTTCAGAACAGCAAAGACTTCTGGACCAGATGCTCAATTCTCCTTATCTAATAAATGGCAAAATAAAATAGCAACTAGAATTGCATCTGGTACATATTCTTGAATGATGTTAGTATTAGTGAAAATGCCAGGGTTTGCACATCTTTCAGGAGCAGTCAGGGACTGCAAATAAATGGCCTCAGATGAGAGCAGCTGCTGATTGTGCCTTTTCATGTCTTAGTGTAGTACAGATGGTTCAAGTATTTGGTTGCAGGTACAACCGCAGCTGGGGTTGGAAGGGTATGTTTAATGTGATGCAATCACTTTCCAATCTATTTGAAGATCATTATCATTGTTTCTTACCAGTCAGTGGGAAGAAAGGAAGGACACCAACACTTTCTGAAATAGAGCAGAAAATTGGGGTCGTTCTCCCTGTCCTGTCCTCCTCAACACAGCACACTCAAACGATCAGAAGCGTTCATATTTCTGGAGCCTGGTCAGGTAAGAGTTGGAGCAAATGAACTAATAGCACAGTAATGAAATACATGGATGGGAAAGTAATGAAGCCTTGTATACAGATCACAGTAATGAATGTTACCTGCAGTCTAAGTACAAAAAAGTTTTTATAGGGAGAAAACATTTCCATGGTGATGAGTAATTTGCCCACATATATGTAATGTATGTGTAATGAAGGCATTGATGTGGGCGCTGGACAAATATATGCATGAGCACACAGTGGATGACAGTTGTGATACAGATATGTACACTTAGAACTGGGATCACATAGAATATATTTTAGAAATATATATATAGATAATTCTATGATTCCACAATTCTATGTGCAAACAGTGTTCTGTAAAGAGATATGACTTCCTGGGAGATCTTCGGGATCTTTTCTCTTACTTGCTGTCTTTGCTCATGAATGTAATTTTGCTCTGCTGTAAACCTGGACATCATGTCCTAGGAGAAATGCATTTCTATGTTTCTGCTATGCAAGGTGGTTTGACTTAGGCCAGCTGTAAAATAATAGTGTAGATGGGTGTGTGGGACATGGCATTTTGCTTGGGATGGTTGTACATCTTGTGCGGGAACACGGAAATATTGGGAAAAATTTCTTCTCTGAACGAGTGGTGAGGCTCTGGAACAGGCTGCCTGGGAAGGTGGTGGGAGTCACTGTTACTGGAGGCGTTCAAGAAATGTGTGGATGTGGCACTGAGGGACATGGGCTAGTGGACATGGTGGGGATGGGCTGAGGGTTGGACTAGATGATCTTAGTGGTCTTTTCCAACCTTAATCATTCTATGATTCTGTGATTCTATGATTCTATGAACACAATATTTTTTTCTGGAAAAGAAAGTAGGACAAGAGAACAGGATAGAAGCTCAAACTGGAATAAGACTTCTCAGATCCTTTCCTTCTCTTTCTTTCTGAGAAATGCAAACTTGAACTCAAAGTCTCAGATTATTTTCATTTTTGAGAACAGAGGAAGGGAACCAGTAAAGCATCTACCTGCTCAGTTCTCATTCTGCAATGCAGTATGTATCAGTGGGGGATTCAGAACAAAAGGCCAGAGACTAGCCAAGAAAAGAGAAACTACAGGAAAAAAGCTCTGTGTGGCACTGTGGTGACTCAATTTTTGGACTTACCCAGGTGCTGACAGGAGCAATCAGAGCAAGACAGAAGGTACTGAAATATGACATGTCCAATTGGGCAAAACTGCTGTCTGTTTGGGTCTGTGATTCCCTTAGTTCTGCAAAATTATCTAGGGAAGGTTCTTGCCTCGCCTAGTTCTTTCTCTAAAAGGCATCTAGGCCCTACAATCAGAAGGAAGTATCTCCACAGGGTGTACTACCTTATTTTAAACTGGCTGCCTATTGCAAGCTGAATTGCCTTCCTTGGGTGCCCATTTATTTCTACTGACCAAAAAAAGCATTTCACAAAACCAACTCAGGTTGCATCCCTAACTTACAGGTGCATAAAATTAGATGAGTTATATCCTATTGTGGTTGTCCAACAAAGCTAGGGAGAAACAGGGGTGCACAGAAGCATTTTGCAGTGATCACAAAGCCTGCAGAATGTCCTGGCACAAGTTTGATTAACGTCTGTGCCAGGAGAACGAGGTCTCTGATTACAGTTCAGCAGACAGTTAACTGCATTTTAAGTTCCTTCCTCATTAATATTTCCAGAAGTAGGAAGTGTCACTATAATGCTATTTTTTTAATGTTGTCAACGGTTTACGGGCGTTAGGCCCGATTCCGTGACAAAGGGGACGGGGGACCCAAGGGCCCACGTCCCGGGAAAAGGGGAAAGGGGAAAAGGGTAGGGAGATGGCCCTGAGAGCAAAGAACAGCGGCAACAATCTGAGGAGAAACAAACTAATTTACTAAATAAAATATCGGAATGCAAAACAACACACTGTAATACAATATAATTACAATTTAAGCTGATAAATCCAACACAGAGAGAGAGAATGTCCCAAAATCAAGGTAGGCCTTACTCTACTACCGACGATAAGGCGGCTGGAGAGCGAGGTGCTGCCAAGACGAGAGACGGCGGAAAAAAGGGACGAGGTCTCGTGATCTGCAAGTTTTTATACTGCGAGCTTTTATCTTTTCCCTCCGGCTGGAAAATGGTAACAGAGGAGCAAAGTGCCGTGGGGACTGTAGTAGTCCTTCTCTTCTGAGAACTAGGTATGTCCACTACATGATGTTATGATGTGGAATACCAATAACCGAAAATCACAAAACCATGACAAATGTCGATTTAAATGATATGTAGTATTTACTGAGACTGTTTTGTCGTTGCCATTATTGACCAGTGTTATGTCTACCACGCTACCACTGCCCTTCAAAAGATCACAAAGGTTTTTATTGTTAATGAAAACAAGCCTTAAAAAGATTCTTGGAGAACATTTCCTTTTCCTTAATGCAGTCAGCTGAAGAAAACCAGACTTCCCAGATGCGCTCATTTCTGATTTCCCCATTCTCCCCTCCCTTGCTGGGTCAGGATAAGACTCGAGGCGAGTGTGTGTGCTGTGCAGGGTGGTCGGGGCTGTCATCCCTGCTGTGTGACATGGCGAGAGGCCTTGCAGCAGTCAGAAGTCAAGTGACAGCTGAGACATTTTGCTGGAAACCCTTTCCAAGAGGCTTTTGTGTATCTGATACACAATGAAGCACAGGCTGCTGAGAGTAAAATGCACGGTGTCTCCACGTCTCCCCATTTTTGCTTTCTCAGGCAGAATCACTGAAAGAAGGACAGGCAAATACATGTACACGTTTGTTCGTGCTCTCTGCTTCCCAGGTAATGATCCAGTCCAGAGGCTATAATTAAGAGGATGCACTACCTGCTTAGCTCCTTAGAGACCGTATGAGAGGCTCATTATCTCTTTCTCCACCAGACAAACGAACATATCACCATTTCGCCTGTCAGTCATCAGGCAGACCAGGGTCTGCCACACTGCAGCCCATCCATGATCAGGCTGAGGTTCACTCATTGAACCACATCAAAAATCGGAATTTCCCAAATCACTGCAAACATGGGATAAGACCCCTCAGGTGCTCCAGGTGCAAGTAACTTCAAGAGGTGCAGTAACGATTTAGGACAAGGTCCTTGATGTCCTTGCAAGGGACAGAGATTTTCTTTGCCTGCGCAGAAGTTCACATGACAGCTTGGAGGGGTCTCTCCAGCCCTCACTAGCATGACTTGGTACTCCTGTGAGGCAGATGGCTTCCAGATGGTGGAGGTATCTGTCTCATCTCTGCCAGCCAGAGCAGCCAGCAAACCTGCGCGCAGGCAGCAGCTGCACCAAGGGAGGTCAGTAGGGGACTGCTTTCTGGAGGATGAGCTCTGACACTCGGGACTTGCTCACAGGAATTGTAGTGGCTGACCTTGAAAATACGGTTTAAAGTGGACACAAGATGTTTCTGTATCCACAGGTGGAGCTGCTTAGATGCAGCATCACAAGACCATGGCTGTTCCACTTTCTGTTCCTGGGCTGCCCAGTGTGAAACCAGTCCTTGTGTCTCTGCACCACTCCTGCACCTGGAGCCAACAGCCTTCTGGTTTAATCTGCCCCCGCTGAGGTGGGACAGGCCCTTTCCCAAGCGCTGAGTGGTACAGGATGCAGGGTGCTTTTGGCTCACACCTTCTCCAGGGTCTCCGTAGAAGGCCAGGAGCCAGCCCTGGGTGAACCCAGCCATGCTGGGCAGCAGGTGCAGGGCTGCCCACCCTCTGAAAAAGATGAGAAGCCTGGAGGTTATGTGGGACTGTCTTGTTTGGGATGCATGTAAGGAGCACATTTCGTTCTACCTGTACACTCACTTACAGAGAGAGCTGACCAGGACTGCTATTTTGTTCTGTTCACTTTGTTTTGCCTTTTGACTTGGGAGGTGGGCAGAAAATCCAGCTGAACTGGCACTGCAGGCCTTGTGTGACAAATGTATTTTATAGTTAAAAGTACTTGGTCCTCACAGGGCTGGACGTCAGTAAGCATAATGAAACAAAGCTGGTTCCAAAGAAGGGCACTTGAGAGCAGAATCTGACCCTGTTTGCTTTCTCTGCCTTTTGCCCTTCAGGTACATAGGACAATGAAGTTACAAGGATGACTGCAATGTTGTGATGATACATTACTGCCATTTGGTTTATAATTAAGATGCTGTGACAGATTCCTTTCTTTTATAGTATTACTTGAAGAAAACAATGTCTATTTCTGTTGGTGTACTGCTCCTCAGTTTGATTCATTCCTTCTAGCCACAATTTCCTGAGCATCAGTTCTTGCTCCTACTGTCCCTGGGCAGAACTAGAAATCAGGACAGGCAGCTGTTACCAAATAATAAAGCCTTTTTAACACTGCAACTGCCACTCTTGGTTTAGTGGACCATTGCAGACCATAGTATTACAGTCTAGACTGCCTTTCTTTGGAACATGGACTTTTTCTACAGGCCTTCTCAAGGTTGAGTTCATAGTCATTCTTGTGATATTTATTCCAAAGCTTTCTATTGTCAGCAAGTCTGCTTCAGAAAGAGATTAGGATTAGAGGTGCTCTTCTGCCTATGATAAGAACAATTTTCGGGTTTTTTGCTTTAGTATAATGTCTTTGATTATATCGATCTACATGTGAAATCTTTAATTATAAAACATTGATACTGGGAGTTCAAAGACTAGAACAGTAAAAAATCAACAGCTTTTGTAATTAAAGGTTGTGTAAATGTTTTTAGATAAATGCAGATTTCAGTTCCTAAATCTTCTTTGCTGTTTTTCTTGCATCAGGTAGGTTAGGACCAGAAACAATCAAGTAGTCATTATTATTCTCATCCAGGGCCTGAGAAATAATGAACTGGTTGGCATTTCTGAACAGAAAGGCATAGAAAATCACAGAAGGCTTTAACAATCATTAAATAATTAACAATGATTTGGCTTGTTGGCCAGTTGTTTTGAAGAGGTGCTATGAAACCATGCTATTGTTGATGGTAGTTTTGAAGTGGATTGTTATCCATCGGCTCTCTAGTGGCAATACCTCCAAGGCGACATTGGAAATAGCTTGATTGGATTTGGACAAACTGACTGCTAAAATCACAGCAGTACCCTGAGCTGCCTGTTACAGCCTGCCCTTGCTGTGTTAAGCTCCCTGCAGCCAATTTCTTTCCCAAAAGCTTTCCCCTTCTGCTTCACGTCCAGGCTTGCAGCCAGACATCGTGCACATAAATGCCGTGCACGTACATGCCCGGAAGGAGATGGTTGTTCTCAGGTGCCTGCCCTGGCCCTGCCCTATGCTGTCCCCAGGAGCCCAAGCACATTGGCAGGGCAGCTCACCCCTGAATAACCCGCTATGGCTTTTTATTGCAGCAGAGAGAGAGGCAGCCCAGTGCCTACCTGACAGCAACAAGAGTATCCAGCAAAGCCTCCTGCTGCACTGAGTTATTGGCTTATTGGTGACAGACTCCTGCAGTTCTGCAGGACAATTTTTGCTTATACATCCTCCCTCAGCTCCCCAGGAGCATTCAGGTTTATAGATACCCAAACTGATAGATGTCTGATACACATTTTTTAATAACTATATCATAAAATATTCAGTAACCCCTACAACTGCAGTGCCTGGTCTCTAGCCATTACCCAGCATAATTCTCTGAGCAGCTGCCTCTCTGTGCCTGAGGGCTTAATTTAGAGTTCACTGAGGTGAGAAGGAACTTTCTCTTGACTCTTGTGGGGCTGGATCTGGCCTGCAGGCCCAGATTCTTCAACATCACATTCCTATACGTGATCATTAATGACTCTATGCATTACACATATGGAGGCATTAACTATTACCACTATAACCCGTGGTCTTCCCAAATTTGAAAAAAATATCTCCAGAGTCTATTTCCTCATATATTACCTCTGTGGGAATTTGGCTGTTATTTTTCCTCTGAGGATTGGGATGGGTAAGCACAGGTAGAATCCCTGCTGTTGGTACGGATAACATTTGATCTCAGATCTTGTCCGAGCATCCCAATGTGGTATAGTATCAATCAGTGTAGACCTATGAACTCTTCAGGGGTGTAGCAGATCTGTTGATATGTCACATTTCAGCCTGCTTTGTCCATTACAGTCAGACAACCCCATGTTATGTAGTTGATGAAATGTGCTGGAGCACCACAAAAGGCTGCTGCATAATCTAGAATACATACCAGGACTAACTCTGCTCAGAAGGCTGAGGAATGACTTTCATTTGGTACAGAGAAAATTCCCAACTTGAAACTTGCCAGTTGAGTCTGTCTGTGTTATTTTCAGCTGTGAATTCTCCTTCTGCTTGGCTGCTCAATGTCTTTAGAGCAGGTTCAGAGTAATGCAGTCACTGGCTTATTTGTGTCTTCCTTGATTATCACAGCTGAATTGAATGCCTTCTGGAAGGCATTCTTCCTGAGGATACCACCACTCAGCTAATCAGTCTTGCAAGCTCTTGTAGTATACCTGCAGCCAGGCACAAAGAGGATCTGCAGCTACTAAACATTCTCTGGCCACTGCAGGAACAGTTTATCTCAAACGCCCTTCCTGGAAATGAGAGCAGCTTGTAGCATCAGCCCAATTGCTCTTCAAGCAGCATCTCTGTGGAAGTGGCAAAATGCACTGCCCATTCAACAGTGCACAATTAGCACTCTTAATGACTACATTATAGTGTACTACAGAACTATTTTTCATTGGTTCTTGCAGGGAAGAGTGTATGACCAAACAATGCATCAAGAGCCAAGGGCACAGGGTCAGAGCTGCAACATAGAGCAGGTTAGAAAGGCTGCAGAGAGGAGACAACTGGCTGCAGCTGTACTCAGCCAGGTCTTGCTCTGCACTTCTCAGTGTTACCTCCCTGCATTAATATAGCTTCTGTGTTTACTCAAGTATCTGGGCTGCTTATAGTCAAAGGGCCAGGTTTACAGCTTAACTGGTACAGATTCTAAAAACTCAGTTAAGTTTGTACCACCTGACAGTCAAGCACTAAGGAATATTTTTGAAGTATAATTTTGATCATTACCTGCAGTCAGTACAAAAGCTGTTTTTAACCACCAGACTGCTTTTAGCACAGGCTGGCCCCCCAGCCTTGGTCATGGGAACTCAAAGTGCAGCACAAACTCAGCCCACTTTCTGGTCTTCTTGCCCAATCCCTGTGCTACTGTGTATGCAAGAGAGGAGCAGTCTTAGGCTGTCCTGCACTGTGGCTGTAGCCATGAGAGTGCTCAGTGTCAAAGTCTTATACTCTCAGGAATTCCTGCCTGCAATATTCATCAAGCTGACTCCTCTGAGAGGTTAAACTGGTAGGGAAATGTTGCTGGTTGTTTTCCAAAACATCAATACCATTCCTTGAATCAAATGAATCCATGTTTGAACCCAGCAGTCCAAATCCATTCTTTAATATCTGTTCTTAGTTCTCTACTCTTGATTGCTATTTAAATGATTTCCTATGTCAGAATGTTTTATTGCTAAGGACACTGATTTTTAAATTCCCTCAATTTTTGTTTTGAATGGAAAGGAAATCACATGCAGATATGTTTATACACACATTTTAATATTTCTAAGAACTTGCATATGGGGCTTGTAATAGAAGGAATTGGTCAGCCTTAGTTGTGAGAGTTTGTTAATAATGCAGTGAAGATGAATGTGTAGCACACATCAGTAAGAGAGAATTCAGTCACAGCACTGACTGTAGAAATGCTCAGATGCAGTAATCTGCCCAGAAATGTGCATGCACCATGCTGTGAAATGGTAACAGGAGAGGTTACCACTCCACCTTCGCTCTGGCATAATTCCTCATGTGCATTTCTTCATTGAAACAAAAAATTCCATCTGCATAATGTAAGCACTTAATAAGCCAAATTTAATATTATTTTGGGGGAAATTATTAATATATTATATTATATATATAGTTCCTTATCTGTCTCCAGACCTACCAGTTTTTCTTTTTTGTTCATAAGGTTTCAGAGGGTTTCAGAGAGTTTTTGATGGTTGAACTGGATGATCTTGTAGGTCTTTTCCAACCTTGGTGATTCTATGCTTCTATGATTCTATGCTTCAGAGTGAACATAATTTCTACTGATCATCATTATGCCAAGACCCAAAGTGTAGTGCCTTTGTGATGGGGAAGCCCAGGGTATGAAACTCATTTCTATGTTCTCTAACACAATAAAGGTCTCTGTTTAATGAAAGAGCTTAAGTATCAGGAATCTTTCCCTTGCCCTTCTATGAGAGGCTAAGCTTTACTCAGATTGCCTGATTAGGAGGAAAAGAACACTCAATTTGAATTCCAGTTAGCTCATACAAGAAAATCCCTGAGCAGAAGAGCAGGGAGGATGACACATATGAAGTTAGACTGCAGCGCTCTCCTCAAAGGATCAGAGGGAGTTTGAAATTTATTTTCTTGCTTTGTTCATACTCTCTGGCTTCCTGAGATAAGCAAAATACAAAATAAAGGACAAAAAAACTAGGAACTTGCTGACCAGGGGTCTGTTTGCTGTGGCTGTGACTTTCCAAGGGACAGAGGTGAAGCCAATATACAAGCTGGAGATTTATAATCCATTTGCTTACTTGATCTCTTTCCAACTCAGCATTCAGCTTTGCAGACCAGTGCTTAACCATTTGCATTGATTGATTTAATTTAGTCTGTTCCTTAAAGAACATCTAGCAGTAAGTCCATTCTCAAAGTAATCTAATAAAAATGATAAGAGCAGCCGATTTACAGCCAATCTGTCCTATCCTGAACTTCCTATCATCTAGTCTGAGGCAAAGAGAGGGACACTGTAAAAATGATTTTTATCAGGTTGCTAGGGTATGGTGGGGACTGGTGAAAGCAGGGACCCTCTGTGGAGAGGGAAGCTTTCCTTTGTAGGCATCAGGCTCTTATATGGGCTCATGTGAGGAGCCATTGAGGGAACCGGGACTGTTTAGTCTGCAGCAAAGGAGGCTGAGGGGAGACTTCATCTGAAAGGAATTTGCAGTGGGGAGGGTGTTGGTCATTTTCTCAAGTGACAAGAGATAGGACATGACGAAAACATCTCAAATTGTACCAGAGGAGGTTTAGACTGACTATTAGGAAGAATTTCTTCAGGGAATGGATAAGTGGGCATTGGAACAGGCTGCCCAGGGAGGCAGAGAAGTCCCCATCCCTGGAGGTACTTAAGAGATGTGTGGATGTGGAGCTTGGGGCCATGGTGTAGTGGTGGTCTTGGTAGTGTTAGACTGATGGTTAGCTGTGATGATCTTAAGGATCTTTCCCGTAAACAGTTCTATCATTCTACAGTGAAGAGCAAGCTCTTGGAAGGTAGATAGCACTGAAAACATTCATTATTGTGACAGCCTTTTTTCACTGTGACCTTTAAAAGGTCCTGAGTGAAAACAGCAGGGAGGCAAACATCCAGAATATGCAGTTTTTAAATCCTGATAACCATATGCCCACAGACAAACCATAGTGGATGAGTTTTGGTTTTTGTCCCTACTGTTTTAGTTTTGCCATCGAGTGTCTGCTGTATGCAGAGCACGTGGCTCTTAGGGGACTGCTGAGGGATAATCTCTTCCAGCGTGGGCTAAAGAAAGCGATACTTCAGGCTGAGATTTCCTTCATTTAGTTTGATCTAGCTGCACATTTTCTAGGAAGAAAACGATAATTTTAAAAATTAATGAGCCTTGATTTGGGGATGCCTAACTAGTGATAGCAGTGGACGAACCAGAAAACCATCAAATTATTTCTACATTTTTTCATCTGTTTGGATTTGTTTGAGGGTATTAAGACCATCTGACTTACTTGAGCCATCAGCAGCACTACTAAGAAAACGAGTTAAAAGTAGAGTCACAATTCTTCTCATGCCAAGTTTGCCAGAGGCATCCTGTGTCATTTTGAACATTCTGGGCACATGGAAAATGGATGACTAATGCTCACAGTACAGGTTTTATTCCATTAGATTATGTCATCTCTAGTTTCAGTAGTTTCCCTGGAGGACCTCTTCACTTCTTTGTATTTAAAGGATACTTTTGCCTAAATGAACATTGTTACTTTACAGGTCTGGTCGTAACTAGGAAAGACAAAGCATTAACAAGAATGGCAAATGGAGACATTTATTTCCTCTAAATAATGAATCCCTTTTGCTGATGTCTCTGACAGCAACCTCCTAAAAGCAACCTACTCAAAAGCTATTGCGCAGAGTTAGGGTACAGCAATATGTTAGGCAGGGCTCCTGAGATCCCTTGCAGATTGTTTCCTGTGATTTTTTGCACAGATCAGTTTCTTCTGGGCTGCTTTCAAGCGCACAAGATGTACCGTGCTGAGCTGTGCGTGGAAGGGAGACACAGCTGTCAGGGGCCAGGGGTTGCCTTTTAATTTAATCTTTCTTGCTCTAATTCACTGAAGTATGTTGTTTATGTTTGCATGGATGGGGGAATAACCTCATTTGTGTTCTGACTGTCACTGCACAGCCTTTCTGGAGGGGGTGATTGCCTCTCGGTAGAGAGGCAACAGAGTCAGCAAAAAGTAGCCCTTTTTTACATTTAAACTAGACAAAGAAGAGTCAGACAGCCTTAACTCAGATCTGTGATAACACGATAACCACCAAACAGTTATGATTGCGTGGCTGGATTTCTTGTATCAGTTCCTTCACTCTCAGTATCCCAGTTTATGTTGCCTGAGCTTCGGATAATTACAGTTGTCCCTTAAGGTATTTTACCTGTGAATTATTGACTAGTGCTTTCAACCTTAAATCCACTTAAGGATAGAATAGATTTCTGAAGTGACCATTACACTATCTTGTGTGTCTCTTTTATTACCCTCCAGACACTATATTACATTTGTATACTTATACATATGAACAAAGGAAGTGTTTGAAAAAACCCTTGGCTATGGACCCATGACTAAGCATATTCATATGACTGTTATCAGCTCTCCTCCTCCATTTCTTCTTGCCTCTTCATTGTATCCAACCTAAACCTGGTTTGCCTTTTTCCCCCCTTCTTTTTTATTGACTTTTTTCTTACAAAGGAATTTTGTACATATTTAATGCCATGCTCCAGACACGAGACATTAGCTGGTACAAAAATGAACTTGACACTTATTATTCAGAGGCAGATTTGGTAGCAACAGAGTTGTCACATTTTTCTGGCTCACAAGAGCAAGACAATTCCTTCTCCCACAGTCTCAGGCTGGATTATTTGGTTGATTTTTGTAAAAGAGTTCTTGTCACTCCCAGTGTTTCCTAACACTACATTAATTTGAATATAGTTCTGATCTGAGTGAGTAGTACTGGAAAATGTTCAAACTACCTAAGTTTGGGCTCTCACTGAGTCATCTCTTGGCAAGTCCTTCTCCTACTTTGTACGATCAGGAGTACAAAGATTTTACTGCTGAGGATTTTGCTGTGGAATATTTACACTTAAAAATGAAAATAATCCCAGTATTTTGGTGTGATGATCTGTGCTGCCCTGCAACTATTAGAAATCACTGAATCACCTTGGCTGACCAAGCAGAGCCTCCAAGATCTTCTTGCTGCTGGCGTCTACAGCCAGGTGTGCTCTGGGGGCTGGAATCATTTAGGCCTGGGGTTCCCAGCACAAAAGAAGGATGCAGAGCTGTTGGAGAGGACCCAGAGGAGGGCCACTAAGAAGATCAGAGGGCTGGAGCACCTCTCTTCAGATGAAAGGCAGAGGCAGCTGGGCTTGTTTAGCTTGGAGAAGGTAAGGCTCCAGGGAGACCTCACTGTGGCCTTCCAGTACTTGAAGGGAGTTTATAAAGCAGGAGGGAGAGTGACTTTTTACATTAGCTGATAGTGATACAACAAGAGGGAATGGATTTAAAGTAAATTAGGAGAAATTTAGGTTGGATGTTAGGAAGAAATTGTTACTCAGAAGGCAGTGAGGCAGTGGCACAGGCTGTGCAGAGAAGCTGTGGGTGCTCCATCCCTGGAGGCCATCAAGGCCAGATTGCATGGGACTCTGGGCAGCCTGACATGGTGAATGGCAACTCTGTCCACAGCAGAGGGTTTGGAACTGGGGAGTTTTTAAGATCCCTTCGTACCCAAGCTATTCAATGATTCTGTGATCATGGTGCCTAAAGCATAGAGTGGAGCCATCAATGTTCCAGGCTTGCCTTCGTTCAGAGGGAGGAAGCAGAGCCCAACATGGGAGTAGAGTTGAGTCTCCACAGCCCACCTGAGCTGCAGTGATGCTCTTCCTGCCCAGCTGTGTTTCTCTGCTTATTGAGGTCTCCATGTGCCTTATCAGCACAACTTTGTGCTGGGCAATGTGTTTCACCTTACTCAAGTCTTGCTGTTCCCAGAGTCATCTGTGAATGTAATCCCCAACATGCTATTTTCAAACCTAGCTCTGGATATATAGACTTTGACACTTTTACCAGAAGCCCTTTATAGAAGTGCAGAAAGTGGCCTTGATAGAATGAAACCACATTCAGTATTGTCAGCCTTAGAAGAATCCAGACTTAGACCTGTGATAACCAAATGGATAAAACTCCTCACACTCAAGCGTGTGAGCTTACCAACGGGTTAACCACCGTGCCAGCCGAGCTCTTTGCTGGGAATCACCGACAGAGGCCTGAGGGCTATCATGCCTCATGTTTATGCTTCTCCATAAATTGTTTTCCTCACTGTAAATGTGAGATTATGTAAACCTCTGCCACTGATGACTGATTGTGCCTACGTTGGGAATGCTTTTAAGAATGCAGGGGGGTTTCCAGAGTTACCTCAAAGGAATGATATTTAGAAAAGAAAATAGTATTTTCTTACATCATTTGCAACCACTGCAAAGGATTGCTTGAAGGTTTGCCTCCTAATTCATTCTTCTCCCTTGCTCACAAAAGACCCCCAAATCACGGAAATTGCTGTGCTGGCAACTGAGCCATTTGGATGACAACTTGATCTGTTTCTTTCTTCCCCTTCCCAGGCATTGTTAGGATCTGGATTTAGGCCTACGTTCCTTAAATGGATAAAAATCTACACACTCAGCAACAGGCAAAAATGCATTTATAAATGGGTTAATCTCTTTGCCAGCTGAGTTTATTTTCAGGAAATCTCAGCTCTTTCCACTCTCCTGGATTTCAACATGCACAGCCCATGTAAATCTAGCAATATAAATCAGGTCAGCTCTGAGATTAGAGGTGTAGAAGCGAGACAAAGGGAATGTAATCAGTTCCTGCACACTACTGCCACACTAATGACACAGTTACAAGGAGTCACTTTAATCCCAAGTGTCCTATGTGTTCTGCAAAAATGTGTTGAGTTGACCTGCCAGGATTTAAGATAAATCCACTGAAATGATGTGAACCATGGCCATTTATTTATTTATTTATTAAGTGGCAGATGTGAAGGCTTTTTTTTTTAAAGCCCAAACTCGTTTAAGTGCCGAGATTTTGAACAGAAGTTAAAACTATTCCAACTTTCTGGCCAGGTAGCAGATTATCTGGCAGTACAAAATAATAAAAAGCTATGGCCAGGATGTATTTTTGAAACTAGATAAATTTTCATTATAGCAGTGAAGCATGGAAGATAAAGTAAACCTATAATATTTCTGCAGTATGATCAGCATCACGTAGGTTCTGGCTTCGTCTGCCTGCAACAATTGTAATTCAGCACATGAAAATCTGTGAACAGGTCAGCTGGGCAGTTCTGTTCTGTAATGATTACAAACGTGAATAATTAATATCTGGAAGAGAGTGAGTATTCTTGGTAAAAAAGGCTTATTTTTAATTCTTTCCTAAGTTGTTTTATTATGCAAGTGGAGGAATCCCAGACTGCTACTTCTAATTAAATCAGAGATTTCTTCTGAGGTGTGCCTGTTAAATAACAGGGCCAGAAAGCAGAGCGGACAAGTGCAAACTGTTGAACTTATTTTTAACCTCTTCATCATACTTGGTCCATCTTTCCTCAAATAGATCAGCCACTAATAGTAACAGCAACAAATTCCAAGTAACTCCTACTGCTTTGGAGACTTGCTAATGTTCTTGTAGGTTCACTTTGGGTCAGGCTGTCGTGAGTTTATAGAGAGAGCCCAGCTTCTTAGCACTGATGGAGGATTTGTCCTGAAAATAATGAAGGCACAGAGACCAGGACCGGGATTTAAGCAAATACAGCAGCACAGCATAAGCGACAAGCTCCCTGTAGGTATTTCAACCTTACTGAGTACTACCAGTGTTGGCTCAATGTTTCATCATGTGCTTATGTACTTTGATTGAAAATGTATTTCTGGGTTTTATTAACAGTGTTAGGCTGATTTAATATATCAGTGTAATGTAAAATTGTACCGATGGTAGTTCTTGAGCTTACGGAGTTTATGACTTTGGACAATAATAAGATCAGAGAGAGAACCTGATGTTTGGCTGAAACAGGTAAATTAAATACAATATTTCTTAATGGAAAACAGAAGGGGTGGGGGATCACATGAAGGGAGATTACATGGCAAGAGAATATTTAAAAAATTGACTCCCTTCATTTAATAGATTTCAGAAGGAGATTAAGCTTCCTGCCTCAGGATCTGGCCCTGTACAGAATGGGTACAAAATGTCTTGCGAGAGCTGTGGGGTCACTTTGCTACAAGGCAAGAGCTGTGCTTTGGGGTAAAGCCCTGCTGTGGTCACCGTGGTCTCAGCAAGGGATGAGGGCAAGAGGGAGTGGGGCTAGGATGTGGGGCTGGGGAGAATGGGGGCTGCAGAAGGAAGGTGAGCTGTGATCAGATCCCTGTTCTGCAAAGGGAGAGTGGTACTGGGAAGGAAAGTGGCTTTGAGAAGGGACTGAGAATGGCAGCAGGGCAGAGGCAGGTATCAAGACTTGGCTCCATAACCAGGAGGTCAGCAGAGGAGTGGGGAACTGTTGTATAGGTCAGAGGTGCAAGGTGGTGAAAATTCTTCTTAGGTTGCACATGATTTTAGTATAGGTGTAAAAGTCAAGTTGTCCGTAAAGGAAGACCAGCATCCTCTAATCATTGTACAGGAGTAAAGAAGTCCAAAGAGCTGGAGTACAGCTGCCTGCATCACTCTATAAAGCAGTCAGGTGTGCAACATGGGCTTCTTGTTGCAAATAAGGGTTGGAACTAGATATACTTTAAGGTCCTTCCCAACCTAAGTCATTCTATGAAATGCAGATACACTGGAAAATGCTAACTTTCAGCTCTTCTCTCTTCAAACTTGGTGAGGATGGAACACTCCTCCTGGGACCAATCCACAATGGTTGTGCTTGATGAAGGAATGGGATGGGGCTGCAAAATCTCTTGCAGACATGCACATCTATTTTACAGAACTGTGTCTCTTACCAGCCAGGAGCAGGAGGGTTTGGGTGAAAATAGTATGGGGAACGCATCAGCAACAAGATGCACAGATCAGCATCTTCCATCCATTCCAGCAGAAATGCCAGCAAAACTTTTGGACAAACAGTTTATTAATTGGAAGTGCATTTGAAGATAATGAGTATCACACACTGTTCAGCTGAATGTAGAAAATGATTATGGCTGGGGACAGGAGAAGAAATTAAGATGAACTTAGCTTTAATTTTAAAAGCAGCTGATATAGCCACAGTTTTTATTTGGGAAATCTTACATTTTCATTAAGTTGTTTTGCTAAGGAACAGAAAGCTTTCCTGTTTTATGTGAAATTTTACGTCTGTATGTGTACTTGTCTTTTTTCCTTTTTTCTTTTTTATCTTTCTTTTTCCTCTTTTTTTATTCCCAATTTCCCCTCCAAGTTCTAAACTAATCGCACAGATTCTCAAGGAATTAATCAGATCTAGGACCTCAGGTCTACAGACCCTATTCAAGAAAACAGTCAGAACCAGCATTACACTGTAGTTTTACTCCCCTTGAGAACGAAGGCATGAGGGAGATGTCCTTAACTTCTCTGATTGCTGCCTATTGTCACATCCCAAAGGACACCTGGATTAGGACTGCTTATTATTCTTTGCAGATCTACCAAAATGTATTTTGGAAATCTTTTCCTGCAGACTGGTTCTAGCTTTCTATGCTTTTATTTGAATGTGCAGCTTTCACCCATTTCTGTTACATTAGAATGCTGTAGCTAGTGTTTTATAACCATTGTCCTCTCAGCTATTAAATCTATTAAACACAGGGAATTTGAAATGACTAAGTGCAGGGAATGTTTTCTAACTTGTGTATTTCTTTAATGTCCAGAGGTACAAGAAAGTATGTAAAACTAAATGGTTGCATGTTTATGAAGTTTGTCTGTATTTAAGCAAAAACAGTTAAGAGCTTAGTAATGCTCTGTTAGCTATGTTAGATGCAATACTGTGTGACACCATGATACCACTTTGATTATATGAACAGCTGTGCTAAAATCTTGTTCTTTGATAGTCCATACAAGTACCATACAAGATGGCTACTCTTGTTTCTACATCTCAGAACTAACCCAGGTATTTCTCTGCATAGCTCTCTTTGCACAATGTAGATTTGCTGTGAAGGCCGGATTCAAGCCAGCTGGTTTGGCTGAACAAGATGAGGGGAGCACAGAGCTGTGTCATCATGCCAAAGCTAGCCGGAACAGTTTGTCAGCCCATGGTCCACTTACGATGCAAAGACCACATGCTAAGGCAGACCTCCTCCTGCACACCTGCTAGGTAACTTCTGGTATCACCTGCAGGGCAATGGGACAGACCTTGTGGGAAGGCTAAGTGAAGAAAGGGATAGAGAAGGATAGCAGTGATGGAGAATGTGAGCAAGGCTGGCACTAATCATTGCACTTTTTTAATGACTTCCTTTAAGATTTCTGACTAAATCAGAGTAGGAAAATATACCAGGTGCCCAAGTTTTTACCTCTCAAAACTAAAAATCTAAGGGCACTAAAATCTCTTATATGAGAAATGAATTGATCAATACTAATACTGGAGGATGTAGAGATAGATGTAACATCTAGATAGTATGAAACAGGTAACCAAAGTCTACATGCCCATCCATTTTAGCTGTGCATAAAATCCCACTGGCAATGAGCAAAACTGCTGTGAGCTACTTCACTGTGCTGAAGTTCTAGGTATTTTCACATTGTAGTAACTAATTATTCACCGAGTGTGTATAAAGTAAAGGACAAAAGAGACCTGGAAGACAGCCACTGACTTCCCTCTGTGTTTACTGAATATGGAGCTTAGTCAACAAACCCATCACAGATGTCCACATTTTAGATGGCTGCAGTTAGGTGAGTTGGGTTCCACTCATTGCTTTTAAAATCTCTTGGCCTGATAAGGGGGGAAATAAACAGATTTCCCACAACGTTAAACAATAATTATATATATAATATAATTACGTTTATTTATCTATAATATAATTAGTAATGAAACAATAACAAGTCTTTCTTGCTCCATAGTGTCTGACCCTTATCCAGTCAGAGGAGCTACATCTCTGTAACCTTATTTCTGGGGACAAAACACAGTGTTTATGACAGTAATATTGCAAAGGACATTGCTATTGAAACTGGCAACTCAACAAAGTGCTGAAGGCCTTAATATGGAAATCTTCTGTCTTTTGGTATCCACACAGTTTTTGTTCTGCATTTTGAGGTTTTAGGATTCATTAAGCTACTTCTTGCCTTATTCATCTGAGCTATCCTTCAGTCTTGTTCCAGCATTCTGGTTTTGATTAATAGTTATTAAGCAGTAACAGCTCTAATGGGAAAAATGACTGTTTTGTCCCGGAAAATTATGTAAGTTCTAACAACTGTTAGTTTTCCCACGTTGAGTCTGAGCATGGAAAGTGCAATCTGAAACAATGTTACCACCCTTAAAAGCTGTCTCTCAGGAACATTGTTTCTTTTGCATTTTCATTATGGTTGCAAGCTACTACGTTTCCTCGATAGTTTATTTTAATAAGATGGTACTTCTTTATGTTTAGTGAACAATAAAGCTGATCTTTCCACTGTATCAACAATCTATGCAGGAGAAATAATTAAAGCTATAACGCCAGAAAGAAGGGTAAATGGGATAATCCAAACATCTGCTTTTGTTCACAAATGCAATGCAGAGATCCATAAACCCATCCAGGGAAACTACAGGCTGCTTCATATTTAAATTCAAATTAACTACCTGCAGAAGAGGATGTCTGTCTGTTTCTTATTGCAATGGTGGAGTTTCAAGGTTCTTAACAACGAGGCTCAGTACAAATTTCAGGTGAAACCATGGAAACAGCAGGAGCCTTTTTACTCAGAATAGAAATATCACAAATGACCTTGACATTTTAAAGCTGATGCTGCACGTTGTCATTGAGATGTGAATGATGGGTATAATATCAAGTCCTCCCTTCCAAAACTGTTCTTGATCTTCCAAGGAGGAATATTTGATATGTGAGGACTCTCCCAGCCTTCCTTTTTAATGATTACAAGGTAGGAAAATCAGAAACATGTGGGAGGACATGAAAAACTGAAAATGACAGCACTGGAGCTAGAGAGAGTGGCACTCTGAGGGAGTAATTTGCACTTGAAGACTGAAGCTCGAATTCTGTGTGAAGATCCAGCATGCAAACTTCTCCCCTCAAGTAGGCACTTGTGAATGGCTTTTTGCTGTCCATGTGCAGAAAGACAGACTGTTTTCTGTCAATTTTGCTGTCTTATTTTAAAAGTGCTTTCATTTCTGGCAGAAGAAAAGCAAATTCATTCTTTACTTTGTATAAGAATGCAGAAAAAAGCTCTGGGGAGCCCAACCATGTGCTGCTCATGCTTTTAAATGGACTCACAGAGAGGCTTGCCTCCTGTAAAGACAGACAAGTCATCAGGGCCTGGGTGTGCAATGATGAGCCCTCAGCCCCTGCTGCCTCCCTCCCACATGGGGACGGGTTTGACAGACTGGACCAAATGTCGCAGGTATTCAGATAGAGCTGAAGACAATCGCAAGGAGGTTTCAGGTGCATGTAGATTCTTTGCGTCTGAGAAGACAAAAGTGAGTTGAAGGAGACAACAAATTGGAGAATAAACGGCTGATTAATGGAAATGTTACTGTTTGCTTTTGTGGGGCTGGGATTTTACTCTTTGCTTTTGGTCAGCATTTCATCTCCTGGGTGTAGCTAACACTTACAAAACCCTCTTTAAAGTCACCTCTGCCCCTACCTTCAAATTCACAGAACACAACCGTGCATGTGTCAGTGGCATCTCTGCTTAGCGCTGAGCAGTGACTTAGCTAGCACTGGGCACCATATAAGGCCAGAGCTGAAATGCCTCCTGCAGCTTGGTTTGCCTTCTCCAGTGGTTTTATATAGCTCCATTGGATCCACTCCCTTTCTTTCAACCTTGCTTTCAGCTCTTTCCCTTCATCAACTTTATTCCCTTTATTATTAACAATTTGACTGTTGTCTCTATCTGCATATACGTGCCTAAGAGCATGTGTATGTGCACATTGGTAACAATAGGTTTTACCACTCTTCTCTCTTGCTTTGCTGAGTAACACTTGTAGTTCTAGTAGAAATTTTAATACTTAAAGAAGCCTGCTGCCACTGCCCTTGAAGCTTTGCCTGCTTTGCCTTGCCCTTGTGCTGGGAGCAGTTCTTCCTTTAGGTGATGGAGAGGAAGTCCATTTTCTGACATTTCAGATCCAGCAGTGTCATGGCATGAACAGCAAAACAACAGCTGCAGGGACAACAGTGACAGACTAAAAAAGTCTGAGTGGAAATCTGCCTTATGAGCATCATTCTAGGCAGGATTTTCTTTAAAACTATTAATATATATAACTTTTTTTTTAAAAAAAAAAGTAAAATCATTTAATTGTATTCATCACAGGTCAATAATGTATGTTGAAAGTCGATGCATAGCAACGTTTCTGTCCCTGTTGACAGGGGGGGTTCTGAGTAGTAACAAAGACAAACAGAAATTCAAAGTTTGCACCTGCTCGCAAGGAGAGCAGCAGTCCCAGCAATGTCATACTTTACCATGAGAGCCACGAGGTCACACTGCAGCATGGCCTTTAGCATTGTGCAGCAGGAAAACTGCTCAGGGGATGACCTTATTGCTCTCTACAGCTACCTGAAAGGAGGCTGTGGCAAGGTGGAGGCTGATCTCTTGTCTCCCAGGTAACAGTGATAGGACAAGTGGTAATGGCCTCAAGTTCCACCAAGGGATATTCAAGTTGGATATTAGGAAAAAATTATTCTCAGAAAGAGCGGTGATACATTGGAACTGATTGCCCAGGGAGGTAGTGGAGTCATCGTCCCTGGAGGTGTTTCAAGAAACATAGAGATGTGGCATTGAGGGATGTGGTTTAGAGGGCATGGTGGTGGTGAGTTTGTGATTGGACTAGATGATCTTAATGGTCTTTTCCAGCCCTAGTGATTCTATGATTGTATGATTACACAGCACCCTAGTCTCAATGATCCCTACTGACAACTAGGACTAAGTCAACAATTAATACAAAGCATTTTTTTTTAAACAGGAAGGAAGGAAGGAAGGAGGGAAGGAAGGAAGGAAGGAAGGAAGGAAGGAGGGAAGGAGGGAAGGAGGGAAGGAAGGAAGGAAGGAGGGAAGGAGGGAAGGAGGGAAGGAAGGAGGGAAGGAGGGAAGGAGGGAAGGAAGGAAGGAAGGAAGGAAGGAAGGAAGGAAGGAAGGAAGAAAGAAAAAGAAGGAAGGAAGGAAGGAAATGAAGGAAGGAAGGAAGAAAGAAAGAATGAACAAAAGAAAGAAAGGAAGGAGGGAAGGAAGAAAGGAAGAAAGGAAGAAAAATATTACCATCTGGGTAAAGGAGGGGTTTTGGTTGAATTGCATTGTGTCCTGGGCCACCTTCCACACAGAGATGAGACCATAAGTTTCTTGCAGGTTGCATTACTAGTCAGATTTGTAGTATTACAGACATAACAGATCACATTTGTGTAGTAACCCAGCCAGGATCGAATTGTCAGCTGGTGTGAGTGGAGGAAGGGAGCAGCTGGAACTTCCCTCCACAACAGTGTGGAAACTGTGGTCCCTCAGCCCCTCTTGCAACTTCCCTTCTGACAATGTCTGTTCTAGCCAGTATTTCCAATGAGCACCTCTCACCTTCCTGATAAGATTTAACCTGTTGACTAAAGCTAACATGAGAACAGACCTTCCCCAGAATGTCATGACAATATGTATCTGATAAGTATCTGTGACCTCAGGCGGAAGAGCTGCACAAGGATTCTCTTGCTTATCTGATACAGAATGTTATCACATGAGGAAACACTGGCACAGTTACATTCCTCTTCCTGACAACAGCAAGATTGCGGGATCACACTGGAGGCAGCAGGAGAGCCTGCAGTAGGAGATGAGGGCAGAAGAAAAACCCTTAGTGCCAGATTAAAGTTAGTGTTCACTACAAATGAAGCTACATGAAACAGAAAATGAACCCTGAACTGTGTTGCTTTTACCTTTGCCAATGCACTGCAGTATAAATCTTGGCCACAAATGACCTGTCTTTTGCTTTTTTTCCTTCTGGATGGTGTGAGGACAAGGGTATGATTCTGGCCCTTCTCTCACCCTAGAGGAGAACAGGTATCTCTATCTACTGAGAATCTCTTTCATTCAGGGACCTTGGGGCTCTAGTGCACTCCCTTGAAATACTATTAGAAAGCAGCATCTCATGCAATCAGGCTTTTGTTAGGGCAGAAGAGCTGTGTAGATCGAGCTGCTAGTGCATAGCCTGTGTTTTATCCCTTTAGAGAGCTATTGCACATCTCCAAATGCTTTACATCCTCCTGCACAGATGAGTGCCCCACTCTGCATGTGGTTTCATCTCCTGGAGCTCTCAGAGTGAAGGCAGAGGCAGGAGGAGCCAGGGATGGATGAGCAAGCTGCCTGAGCAGGGCTGCCCATCCTGACCTCTAGGGCTTCACGGTGCCTGGCAGCAGGACAGCTCAGCAAGGCGGCTTCTGACCTTTGCCTGCGGGTAGCATGAATCCAGCAGTACTTCCCTAAACCCAGCAGAACTGCTTTGGCCAATGACTCAGTATAGAATTTGGGCCACTGAGCTCAGTGCAGTAGTAGGGTGGTCTTCAACGCAGACTGGGAGGCTGCAGTAGTTTGAATTTCCCATTGGATTTCCTATTAAGCCCCCATGACTGCCTTGCCTGAAAGCTTTCTTGGGTCACCAGCTGCAAGAGGCTCCTGCTTTCTGAAATAAACTTCCAGAGTGCCCACATGAGAAACATGTTTTCATAGATTAAAAGGTGAATAATATTTCAGCATATGGTTCCTCTTAGAGCATTTCCTTTGGCTCTTTTTTCAGCCTTATAATAATAAATACATAACTTCAGGATAATTTTGCATGCATTCTTCTAAGAGGCCTGTGAGTTTTATTTGCATAGAGACCCTTAGGCTGTAAAATATGCCCTGCTGGGCAAAACATCCTTTCTATAAAAACAACAAAAACCTGCTCTTATATCTGGCCTAAATCTGCTTTGAATGCTGGTACATATTCACCAGATGCTTTCCTGGCTTCTTTTTCTGTCTCGGCTTTTTACACTGCATCACTGCAGACTCAATATTTGCCAATAGCCCATTGCATTCTTGTCTGGTTTTCATATTCTAGGTAGAGAGTTTGGTTTAAGTGCGGGAGCTGTACGGTAGTACAGGGGTTTAAATGGGCTTTGCGATTCCAGATGTAAGGAGTAGAATTCTTATGGATTTATCTCAGATTATGGTTTTCCTTGTTTCAGTAGTTTTCTCCCTTTTCAGGTCTGCTAAAAGAGGAGGAAGCTAACTTCTGTACTGGCAACTGAAGGACACTTTCAATACTTTCAGAGTTACCAAGTCAGTTATATTAAATCCCTGTTTAGATGGCAATGTGTTTCACATGAGCGTATTCTCATCACTCCTTCTCCTAGTAAATCCTGTGTTACGCTTATTTTTGCTACCTTTTACTATATCCATCTGCTTTCAATACCTATATTGCTACTCAGAAATCAAACTTGTCCATGATATTTAAAGGTGTTGCTCTGAGCAAATGCTCTTTCCCTTTGTGTCAAGGCACAAGGGCTGATTCCAGGCAGCACATTCAGAGACCTGCATGGTCCACAAAGATGGATCTGATGTGCCTGTGGACACACTGTGGATTAATATAGACGTTGGCAATGGCATCGATTTCTTTCTTGCTCTCTGTTTAATGGTGCATTATAGATTTGGTTCTAAATCCCCCAAGTTTCTCACGAGGACGAGTTCTGCAGTTGGTGATGCTGGTGGTCAGGGAGTGCTGTAATCACACCAGACTGAGAGGGATCCTGCCGTGGTATCAGGGGGAAGGGGAGGTGATCCAGGAGCTCCCAGATGTGTTTATGTTCCTGCATACTGACCCAGGGAGAGGATATTTTTACTTAGTGGCATTCTTCCATGTTTCTTCTATTGTGGTGCTGATATTTTGTGATTTTGCCAGTGCAGTTCCCCTGAGAGAAGCTAATGATCATGCGGGGGACAAAAACAATGAGCAAATGTTCTATTTTAATATAGAATTATGAATTTGGATATGGGTAAAGAATTCAAACAGATTCAAACTTTTATTCTGACTTTGTCATTTACCATCTAAAACCAGCACACATAAAGGCATGTAAGTGTGGAAAGGAGAATAATGTTTAAGGATGGCTAAGGTCATAATGCATACATTAACTGAATATAAATACATCAGGTTATACATGAATATAGAATTATTGCCAAAAGGCTGCGGAAAGGTGACATTGAAATAAAGCAGCAGACGCTGAGAGGCAAGATCCCTGTGAATGATGGTGAGGGGTAAATCTGCTTCAGTCTTTGCTTGTGGCTTTGATCCTGGGTTCAAACAGTGATTCCACAGTTTCAGATGAATGTTTGTACCAGTTTAAAAGCAGGATGTAGTAGAGGAACTGGGGCTTTCAGAGAGAAAATGTGAACATAAAGAGTGAAACAGAGTAGAAAGGCTACGTACAACTCCCTTCTTCCTCTCTCCCATTTATATTGTGTATCCCATGCCTGATACTACAGTGGCAGCAGGAAAAAAAAAAGGCTTAAAACTAGAGGTTTTAGGAAACAATTGGAAGCACTAAATGTGCCTTTACATTCAAAGCATATATCACAGCACATTTTATTGGTGCTGGGCTACCACAGCAGTGTATATTTTTCTACCAAAGTATGCTGGTGTTTAACAACATGGGTCTCTGGGAAGGCCCTGTCTCCTCCCTAGTGTAGGTCTCAGACCAGAGGCTGCCCCCACAGAGGCCCTTCTCTTACTCTGCAAGCTCCCTGCATCCCCGCACACTTCTGCCCACTGCACACCTCCTGGTACAGTCAGATACATTGCAGCACTGGGAATTACAGCCCTTCTCTCCTTGTTTGTCACTTATCATTCATCAGGATGATCTCCTGAGGTTCATGGGATGTAGAAAAACAAAATGCACTTAGTTTATCTTTGTTTCTTCTACACTTTCTCTTCTTGCTTTTTTGAATTATAATTGTTTTATTTTATTATTTATGCTGTTTATGTATAACAAACACCTGAGACTTTTACATTCAAATTTATTTTTCTTTTTTTGTGTACATTTTGTGTATTCGTATAAAACATAGACACAAATATTTGATACTTGGTCCCATTTTCACAGTGATCAAGATAGTTCAAGAAAGGGAGGGAACTACTAGAGAGAGTCCAGCGGAGGGCCACAAAGATGTTAGGGTCCTGGAGCATCTCACATATGAGGAAAGGCTGAGAGAGCTGGGACTGTTCAGCCTGGAGAAGACTGAGGGGGAATCTTATCAATGCTTATAAATATCAAGAGTACAGGAGTCAAATGGATGGGGCCAGGCTCTTTTCAGTGGTGTGCTGTGACAGAACAAGGGGCAATGGGAACAACCTGGAACACAGGAAGCTCCATACAAACATGAGTAAAGAACTTCTTACCTTGAGGGTGACAGAGGACTGGAACAAGTTGCAGACAGAGTTTGCGCTGAAGCTATTCAAAACCGATCTGGACACTTTCCTGTGCAATCTGAGTGTGGCTAAGCTCATCTCTTGCACTAAACAAGCCCTTTAGTTTAGAGTCCACTGCTACAAGTGCTCTGTCTGAAGTCTCAAACAAAAACAAGGAGCTGCTCTCACAGCTGCCCTCGGGGGCTTACTAGGAGGACATGGTCTTGCTGAGGTTCCCTGAGGAGCAGTCACTTGTCCTCTCACTTTATGCTCCCTAGTGCTCACGCTCCAGGAGGACCCACAACCCGTTAGCCTCCTAATGCACATCCTGTTTTGCTTTATTGTTTTATTAATATTGGTCTGGGAATGAAGAACAGATGTTGCCCAAAAATGGCAACAGTGTTAGCGAAACAGGGAAGGAAGAAAAGCTGATTTATTGCATTTGTGGTGCAGTGGCTGGTGCAAAACTTGGCTATGCATGTGAAACACCAAAGGAGAAGCATTGGCTCCCAGTACCCTCAGCTGGGCTCTTCACTCTCCTCAAGGGCTGGGACAGACCAGGTTGCAGCACCTCATTGTGCATCAGCATCTCCCTGTGCCAGCAGAAGCATGTGACTCCCAAATCCATCACAGCCATAGCATGTGGCCTCTGGTCAGCCCACATCATTAACCTCACAAATGGAAACTATGTAGGTCACTCCAAAAGTAATGTCACCTATTTATTTCCATGAAACTATAACAGATCCAAGGAACAAAATAGCACAAATTCTCAGCAACAAAACACCGCTTTTCATAGTCACTACCATTAGCTCTGCATTTGTGCCAGCAATGAACAAGAGCCTGCCTGACGTGCTCATAAAAAATCTGCACCAATGGAGGTGACCCACTGTCACTGTCATCACTGCTGAAATGCTCCACCCACCGCCTCACTGTGCTCACATCCACTGTTTGGTCTCCAGAAACACGCGTCAATTCATTAAATCAATGGGTGTGACTTTTTCCACATGGAAGAAATCAATGACACACCTTTGCTTCACATGCACTTCCATGTCAGACGCCACTTTGTCAGACTGCCTCTCTGCAGGCATGTGTCACACAGCAACAAAATGGAATGGAATGCTGGCGGGAAGGTTCAGCGTCTACTGCCATACCACCAACATCCGTCACTGGTATTGTGGGCAACATAATAAAATAGGAGGCATTACTTTCGGAGCAGACCTTGTATATGCACGTCTCAGGGATGGGTCAGGGACCTTGTGTAGAACGAAGCACTGAGACGTGAGGGATCCTTGAGAAACGTCAGCATAAAAAGGAGCACCAACCCTACAGGCCCAACAATCGCTGGACTCGGGGTACCCTGTTAACAGGAAAAGGGGCTGTGAGCCTGGAAGGGTTTCCCCCTGGGTTTGGCTGTGCTGCATTTAAGGTGGCTGAGTGCTATGTGGGCAGAAACAGCTACTGAGATCAATCTAAAAGGGACAACGGGATCTTTATGGTCTTATTGATCGAGATTATGTGTAAGTAAATCAATCTAATGACTCAATCTTAAACACCGCTTTTTTTAGAAGGGAAACAAACCAAACAGAAATCCTGCAGTGCACCAGAAAAGCACCAGGTGTTACCTCTTCGGAAATGCATAGGATACGATTTTCATGCATTCTTTGGGATTATTTTATGGTAACACTTAGGTCACAAAGAGGAACGTCTCAGTCAGTGCACCCTCAGCCAGAGCACAACACATGTCACAAAGTGCAGGAGCTTTTAAACCAGAGGAACTGGAGAGGAAACGAAAGCAGTGTGACTGAGGACACGGCACACACCGGGAGGAGGGGATTGAAGGGCTGAGAAGCGCACCCTGAACTGCGTTCCCTAGGTGTGCGTGTTTCCCACTTTCGGGCTCAGGCTGCAGACAGGACCCTGCACCGCGCGGACCGTCGAGTGCTTCTCTATTTCCCCCCACGGAATCCCTTTGTTCTTTCCTCTCACTTTGCAGCAGAGGCTGTAGTTGATGTATCGCCTTCCGCAGATTTCGCCCCCCTTACAAAGCACAGCGGAGCACCCTCAGCGCTGCCGGAGGTGCCCGTTTGGCGGCGGGCCCGTCTCGCTCTCAGAGAGGGACGCGAAGCGGTAGCGGGGCGGAGGTAACCGGGCACCAGCCGGCATCGCCCTCCCCGACCCCGCGGCTCCGGGCCGGGCTGCGCCCGCGCCTGCGCTGCCCGAAGGCGGAGGCGGCCGAGGGGCACCGGGCGTGAGGCGGCGGGGTCCGGCGTTCCACCCCGCCCGCCCCGAGCCGGAGACAAAGCGGACAAAGGAGCTCCCGCGCCCCGCGCTCGGGTAGGCAGCGCCGGGCGGGCTCCAGAGGTTGGGGGGGGGGGGGCAAGGCTCCCGCCCGGCTTTGTTCCCCTTACCCCCGCCTGTGCCGCTCCCCCGCCGCCGGGTGTTTATTTCTGCGCGGTTATTTTTAGACTCGAAAATAAAAAGCGTGGCGCGGCGACCTTTGGCGTAGGGTCGCGCTCCGGCCGAGGGCCGCGGACACGCCTGTGCCTTATGTAAACCCGCGGGGGCGGTGGGCGCTCCCGGGGCGGGGGGTGGCGAGGGGGGCACAGCGCGGGGCGGTGCGCCGCTGACCGCCGCGTTGATCTCCGTCCCACAGCTCGGGAGCCCCCGGAGCTCCGTCACCGGCGGCGCGGAGAGAGGGGGATCTCAGCGAGGAAGATGCGGGCGGCGGAGCGGCGGGCGGATGCGGAGCGCGGCCGTGCGGCGGAGGGAGCCGGCGGCCGCCGGCAGCGGGGCCGTCCCGGAGGGCGGGCGGCCCCTTGAGCGCGACCAAGGGAGGATGGAGCCAGAAGCGGCTCGGGCTGACACGTGCGGCCGCGGCTAGGGCCACCCCCGTCCCCTCCCTCCCTCCTCCCCTCCCCGCGATGCTGCACTCCCGCCGGCTCTCTCAGCGCGCTCGACGCGCGGCGGCGATGGAGCCGAGCGGGCGGCTGTGAGGCTGTGAGGCGCAGCATGGCCTCGGCGGACGGCGCGGCGCAGCAGCGTTGCCCCGGGGCGGAGCGGGCGGC
>NC_034410.1:114924008-115098275 GCF_002078875.1 Numida meleagris | reverse complement strand
CCCAGAGGCTTCCGAGGACGGGCCGGGCCCCGCCGCCTCCTCTGCCGACGGGGCTGCCCGTACCCCGCCCGCCGCCGCCGCCATCGGGAGCTTCCCCCGGAGGACGGAGCCGGCGGCGGCCGGGAGAGGGGTGTCCCCCGGAGCCCCCCCCCCGCCGCCTCCGCCGCCGCTGCTGCTGGCGGGGCCGCCGGGCAGAGCGTGCCTCCGGGCCGTGCTGGCGGACTCGCGCTTCTTCCTGGTGTGCATGTGCTTCCTGACCTTCATCCAGTCCCTCATGGTCTCCGGCTACCTGAGCAGCGTCATCACCACCATCGAGCGGAGATACAGCCTGAAGAGCTCGGAGTCGGGGCTGCTGGTCAGCTGCTTCGACATCGGGAGCCTGGTGGTGGTGGTGTTCATCAGCTACTTCGGGGGGCGCGGGCGCAGGCCGCTCTGGCTGGCCGTCGGGGGCTTCTTCATCGCTCTGGGGGCCGCTCTCTTCTCCCTACCTCACTTCATCTCCCCGCCGTACCAGATTCAGGAGCTGAACTCTTCCGTCAGCAACGAGGGCTTGTGTGTGACAGGCAATGGCACCGCCAAGGAGCAGTGGGACTCGTCGGCCTGCATCAAGGACTCTGGTGGGAACGATCACTCCCTCTATGTAGCTTTATTCATTTGTGCCCAAATCCTCATCGGCATGGGCTCCACACCCATCTATACCTTGGGACCAACCTACCTGGATGATAATGTCAAGAAAGAGAACGCCTCGCTTTACCTAGGTAAGGCATCTCTGTCCCAGCGGGCTCTGCGAGGCTAAGCCCCGGGTCTCTGAGGCACCGTCTGAAGGTGCTTCAACCCTGTGCCTTCCAAACAACACCTGTTTGCCTTCCAAAGGAAACTTTCCAAATAAAATTGCTGTGCTTTCCTGCGATAAAATGTCCCCCCCTCTCCCCTCCTTTTCTTGTGGGGTGGTGACCAGCAGTGACAGGTGAAGCTCAGGCAGCGTGTGTAACAGTGTGCAGCAGGACACCAGAGAAGTTTGTCTTCCCCAGCATGAGCAGGTGACTTTTCTGCAGGTGGTGCTACAGTTAAGTTAGCTCAGCCCCTTCAAGAGTGTTCTTTTTGCTAATGCAGAAACAATGTATTTCCAAATTTTGGCCAGCGTGCCTTTCACCGGGAGTATTTGTAATGCTGATATTTTATCAATACTTTCACAGATTTTTACATGTTTTGTTTTACTTTCTCAGAAGCTACTTAGCAATTAATTTTGGCAGGCAGGCATCAATAAGTCATGTAGGAACTTAGTTGAAAAGAACTTTGTTAAAGCAGCAAGCGACGCCTTCAGGGTCAGAGCTCAGTTGTGGGAGCTCCAGGGACACCCCAAAGTCACAGCCCTCTGCACCTGGCATTTGGCAGGCATTGGAGGTCTTCCTGTCATGCGAGAAAGGAATTTCTTGGGTAACTAGGTACTGAACTTCTTTGGAGTTTGAAGATGATAGAGAACATACATTTTTGATAGTAAGTGTAATGTGAGGGAAGATCAGTTGTTCCCTGCACTCTGCTGATATCTTATGTGATTCCGTGAGAAATGAATCTTGCTCCTTCAAATCATTCTCAGATTAAGGGAGGTACTGATGGTGCTGGGAGAACTGCTAAATAGATGCTTAGCATTCCCATTGCCAGTTAATTTGCTGCATCTTTATGATAACCTTGGAGGTAATCATTCCCTGTAAAATAGACATTTATGAAATGAATGCACATGGTATGTGTGTAATTTGTTAAGCGAAAGTAATGATCCACATCCGTGTTTTTTATTCCCTGTGACTGTTCTTCAGCAACAAAACTGCTCCCTGAACTGTTTTAAAGTCAGTTCTGTGCGTAGTGTCTTGAGAAAGCCCTGGGCATTTTTGGGCTTCACAAGGAAGTATAGATATTAGCTGTTTTCTCTGGTGTTCTCATAGCACTGCTGATTTGCCTGGTGAAATATTCAATACAGCGTTTTCCCTCTCCCCAACCTCTGAGAGAAGCGTGCTGGGATGGAAATCCATCTTAGCCTGGAAGAACAAAGTGTCTCCGTGCTGAGGTCCATAGCTGTAGTTTGGAGCAGCAGAGAGTGGGCTGAAGCTTTTGGTAACAGATAATTTCCTATCACCCTTAAAAATAAGGGGAAAAGAGAGGGAATGGCTGCAGGTGAGACATGGAGGGCAAAGGAGAGGAGCAGAGAGAGAGGAGGAAGAGAGCCCTCATGAGGGGGAGGCAAGGTCAAGCGTTCGGAAATCCTCGCTGCAGGAGAAGCTGTGCTGCCATGAATTGCTGCTGGCACAGGAAGTCACGGCAAAGTGACTCAGGCAGCTTTTAATTGCTGCAGAGATCAGCCTTGAAATTAACAAAGGTAAAAGACACCAGCAACTGCTGGAAGGCTGTGGGTGAGCCCAGAGCCAGGCGCCGAGTGCCGCTTTGATCTATACTGGGAATACCCTCATAGATGGGATGTTTGTGTGTAGTGATTGAGAAAAGTGAAGGTGAGATACTCAGCTGAAGTGTGAATGCGGGTTTTGTGCCAGCCATCTGATCTGTCTGCTGGGAAAAGAGTTAACATGAACACAAAGCATATTTAAAAGATTCACTGGGATGTATCATTGCTTCCTGTCAGTTTTTAAGCTACACAGTGTTTAAGTGCAGGAGCAGAATCTGAGTTCTGTGGAAAATAAAAAAAAACAGCACTGTTCATCATGTTGACATGAACATACCTGTGCTTGGTGCTTCTCCGAGGTTTGGAATCTTTCAGTTCTTGAGGAGAGGTGTTCGTGGGCAGCGGGCAGCCTGGCCAGGCATGGGGTGGGACACAGAGACAAATGTGCCAATCACCAGGGCCCTAGCCTTGAATGCCATGGATGCGTGTAGCCAAAAGCTAACAAGAAATCTTGGGCTGGGCTGTTTCGAGGTTTTGAAAAGAGAAAGCCTGGTGAAAGCATCCCTTTCACATGAGGATGCTTCTCAGTGAAGACGGCTAATTTCAAACTAGAGGTGTCCTCTTATGCAGAGTGTAAAGTCACCAGTGTGTTTATTGGAAATCAGGCTGGTACTGTGTGCTATGCTGTTTTTTTTTTTTTTTTAAAAAACAAAACACATTTAAATAAGTATTAAACTGAAAAACATTTGTTTAGAAGCATGAACATGGTAAAAGTTCCATGGAGCTGCACAACTTGTGAGCTCTACAGCCCTTCCAGTTTGCCCAGTGACTGCTGGGTGGTGAAGCCCCCTCAGTATCGCTAATCCCGATGCAGCACAGGCTCACCTTATGTGGATGTGGAGGCTATTTTATTTATTTTTCAAGTTAATCCAGCTCAGGGCTCGAGTGGCAATAGCATATCCTCTTAAGTGTAGGCATGCAAGCTCAATGCGGACAGCTGTTTTAACATTCCTGGCTGGAAGTCCTGCTCTCAAAAAACATATTTGATGCTTATACATAGTCTCTTGGCTGCCTGCACTCCAGTCCATCTGTCAGGGTGGCCAGGTGCCAGTTCACAAGGTGGTATGTTGCTTTTAGTAGGACAAAGGTGCCAAGGGGATGCCTGTTCGGGCGCCTGCACGGCGATGTGTGAGCTCACTCCTGTGGGATGTTTCTCCCTTGTGAAGCTCGAGGTCCTCAGCCCCTTGGCCTGGCAGGGCTTTGATGCCACAGAGCTGACCGAGAGAAAATGCATGGCATCAGGCTTGGAAGTGAGCTGGGATTATAGCAGGTGCCTGGGAAATGCAAGAACTAACTACCTTAAACACAGATAATTCAAAATGGAAGGTGCACACTTTCTGTAGAAACTGTTAAATTGCTAAGTTATAAAATCATAGAACCACAGAATATCCCAATTTGGAGCGGACCTGTAAGAATCACTGAGTCCAACTCTTCCTGGCTCCGCACAGGACCACCCAAAAATCAGACCACAAAGTTGTCATTGTCTGCTCCTAAAATCTTGCCCTTTGGTGCTTGGCTGTAGGGTAGCGTGCCCCGGGCATGCAGCTTGTTCATGAAGGTACATCAGGGTGAAAATCCTTCCAGCTCATTCAGTCAGATTGGACTTCTAAAGGCCTTTTGTACCCCAGTGGTGTTTCTGCTACCTGTCAAATTCTAGAACTTAAACACAGTGGTTTTTTTTTTTTTTTTTTAATAGGGATCTGATAGTTTGTCTTGACTGTGAGGTCACTCTGTGACTGTATCATGAACTATAAGAGCTGTTGCTGGATTTAGCTGTAGCACTTGAAAGGTTTTGTAGTGGCACTATGGTGCCTGAATAATTTTTAAATGTTCTACTTATTTTCCAAGTGGCTATTGTAATAGCTTCGAAAATTCATACATAAGAGGACAGTAAGAGGTTTTACAGAAATATTGCATTGATGAGAATATTTCAGTATTCAGAAATATCTGGCTTTCACTAGTAACCCCCCCCCTCCCAAAAGGACTTGTAGATGGATTAGTTGTTGTGCTAAGGATGCTCTATTGTTGTATTCAAGAATGCTGTTGGCTGGTGATGATGGGTTGTTAGCAAATGGCCTACACATGTTTAACAGAAGGTAGGCTTTCAGTAGTTTAGAGAACAAACAATAATTAGAAAATGCAAAGATAAAGCTTTTATGAGAAAATAGCAGAAAAAAAAAATGGGTAGATGTGTGTAACTGGTTAGTGCAGATAATGGCATGAGAACTAGGGAAGTAAAATCCTTTCCTGCCCTGGAAGAAGAATAAATATTTAGACTTGTTTCTAAAATACTTGGACTCTGTCTTTGTTTTCAGGAGGACCGTATGTGGATCGCTATTTCTAACATTAGCAAAAGGGTATCAAAGCTTAAACTAGCAAAAATCCTCACCAGCATTTTTTATTGCTTGCTGGATTTCCTGTTTAAAAGAGCAGTGTGCTCAGGTTATTCTCAACTGCAGGATCAGTTTGTCTGAGTGAAAGCTACACCTTAGTTCGCCCGTGGGCTGCAGCTCAGAGCTGCCCATGAGCAGCTGTTTGCTTTCAGGGGGCAGGGCAGGCTGCAGCTGGGCACCGTGTTCCCAGCCCAATGCAGCCTTTCAGGGTGCAGCTGAGGGGGCTGCGTGTATGCATGGATCGGATCGTGCTCTGTTCCCACACAGATGATTTATTACTCGGAACATTCAGTATCGTGCTTCTCTGGCATTTCTGTAACCTCCTTTATGCTAAAATGCTGAACAGGCAGCAGATGTGGTTCCTAATAATTACTTAAAACTCCACTATGCAGTTTTATCGCCTTATTCTGCAGCTGAGGTGGGGCCCAGGAGCATGAAGCTCCTGGAGGTTCCAGTCCCAGTGACTGTCCTTGCTTAGCACCTGTCCCACGTCAGCCTTCTGGGTCTGGGAGTGCCCCTTCCACCTGCTGGTGCTCAGGAATGCTGCTTTCTCAGAGCGCGGCTCCTCTCCTCCCAGGAGAGCTCTGCCGCCGACCTGATTCTGGCAGACAAGTGTCTGGGTTTGCAGAGCTCCCCAGAGAAGCCTGGAAACTTAGACATGAAAGCAGCCTTTGAGCACCGACTTGTCTGTACTTTCTCCCGGGGACTGAAGGGTTGGGATCCAGTGTCCAGTTACCCTGCGCCTGGAAACTTTAGCTCCGTACACTGATTGTTTTGTAAAGAGTCCCCGTGATTGCTGCTGCTGCAGGTGGATTCAATTTGGAGTGGCCAGGGAGATTTTGTGTGCTTCCCTTAAGTCTCATGCAGTGGCAACTGCACGTTGCCAAGCTTTGTTTGCCTCCATGTAAGCTGTACGAGTGCTTATGCGGTCAAAAGAGAGGAGAATGTCGTTTGGGTGGGTAGATGGGGTTGCTCCCTCCCATCACTCACAGCTAAATAGCTTTCTGATTTGGCTGCACAGGGAGTGTAGGTGGGGGGGTAAAGCAGGTTTAAGCTGCCAGCATCTCCAAGTTTTGATCAGGAATTTTTTAAAGCAGGTGAGTGGATTTCATTCATGGCTTTTAAAGGAGCAGGAAAGTGACTCCGTCATGTGAGAATCTTTCTTTGGTTTTACACTTTGCTTCTAAACCTATTTTAAGTCTTTCGTCCTGATAACATTCTTAAAACCTTTATTAAATGTAGAATGCATGAACTCAGTTTTGATCTTTGCTTTTTAATTATTTTTACATTTCCTTTAAAAGCAGTCAAGAAGTGACCATGCAGAATCAGCTCATGCTTCGATCACTCCCTCTGGTACCACTTGCCTCTGCTGACTGGAGGTGCTCAAGGCCAGGTTGGATGGGCCCTGGGCAGCCTGATCTGGTGGGTGGCAGCCCTGCCCACGGCAGGGGGTTGGGACAATATCATCTTCAAGGTCCCTTCCAACCCAATAGATCATAGAATGATTTGATGAATTTGCTGTTGTTGGAGTGAGCTCAGCCCGTGGCTGCTGAGGGAACAAGCCATCAAACCATTGGTGCTGTGTGTGCTGAGGGCAGGGCAGGCCGATGGCCTTCCACCCTGTGAATCACCCCTGGAGTTGTCAGAGTTTCAGCTCCCAGCCCAAGGGTGCCTCTGCAAACCCATCCACGGCTCTCAAAGGGGCCAGGACTGGGTTCTGCAGCCCCTGATGCGGCAAGGATATTGTCAGCCAGCCAGACCCATGCCACAGCCCCTTCTGAGGGGCTCGGAATAAAAAGAACATTTCCCGTGATGGGAAAGAATATGTCAATGTGCTGCAGCACAGAGAGGTGTGTGCTATATCTTGCTTTGTTGCTGAGTTTGTGCATCTATTGTGCTGTCACAGGGCCAGAAATCCATGTACACTGCACAGTGCTAGTGGGAGAGCTTGTGGACATGGGCCTGTCCTCCTCCCTTTCCTTCAGCCTCTCTTCTTCACAAGCTGAAGTGTGAGCACGGAGCTTGGGTGCTGCTATATGCTGCTGCTACACATGGCAGTCTGATCCCAGGCACCGATTCTCACCTCCTGATTGGCACTGAGACATATAACACAGTGAAAAACATTGCACTCCAGTAGGCATTCCATTGCAACTTGTCTGCTGGGGAATCTGGAGGAGATGCCATTGGAAAAAAAACAAAACCAAAATCATGGTTACTTTTACCTGTGATTTGAACAAGCTGATATGAAAATTATTGAAGGAAGATAAACACTCCTGTGCTGTTCCTCCATGCTTCTCCTCTCCATTTTCCAGCAGCTTGCTTTGCTTTCATCACTTTGCTGGGATATTTTTGATCGCTCCCATTTTTCCTCACACCCATATTTACTGATGTTAAGGCTTCCTTCACCTTGCAGTGTGCACAGCAGGACCTCAGCTGCAGATAGCTCTGCTCTTGGGGTCAGCTCCCATTGCTGCTTACAGGTCTGGAGTGACTGCTTTGGGAGACTCAGCATTTTCTTAACATCCAGTGCTGCTCTGAAACCAGCTGCCAGCTCTCCACTGGTTTGAATTTAGTCAGCTCTTGTAGACTTGCGACTACTTTCTATATTTATGTGTCTGTTTTTGATGAATTTATTCTAAGAGATAAAAAGTAGATCTTGTACGGATTCTCCTTGTTGCATCCTTTCCTTTCTGGATTTGTTAAACTATATTCTCTGGAGTCAGAATATTTCAGATAGTCCATATATTAGCTGAGTGTATCCTCTGGTGGATTCTTGGCCAGGGTTGGTGTTTGCTGCTATAGTCTACCACCACGTTTTTCCCAGATCTACTCTGTGTTTTCCTTCAGGTTTCATGCAGGCACTCAGAGGTGCCAGTGTGCTCCTGAAGCCAAGGGCTCTGAATTACACCTTGGTTCCCACTTCTCTTTTTTTCTTTTGTTTTTCAGTCCCTGCTTGAAGTTTGAATACTGGACCTCCTCAGCAGTCCTTTAAAGAAATGCGTTCGTGTTGATAAAGCACAGTAGATACTGAAAGAGTTGTGAGTACTCTGTGGAGGCTGCTTGACCTGTGATTACTCAAACAGAATGTGCTAAGCAAGCCTCGTTTGTGTCCCAAGCATATCTGTAGAGGAAATACTCAGCCAGATATTATCTGAGGTTGCTATATGTTAAGCCTTCCTTGTCCTTAAAGATAAATTGCTCTGTTTAGCTGAGCTGTTGTCTGGGTAGGTTTTGCTATATATCAGACAGCTCAAAACACTGCCTTTTCCACCAAACGTCCCAAAGGAATGAGCTCAGAGCCTCGCAGGTCCTATACAAGTGAAATTCATGAGGATGCTGGTTAGGCTGAAGAGAAGCCAGGAAATGTGAAGGAGGAGGGAGGGTTTAATGCCAGTGGCACAGGACTCACCATGCTGTGGTGGGAAGAGCTGGAGGTGATGCTGCCGGGTAGTCCCAGAACACGGCTTACCCATCCCTGCTGTCTCAGTATTAAAAGAGTAATCAGGAAATAGTTTGCCATTTTCTGATTTTTAACCTAATTTTATTTTTCTGCTCATTACTTTATTTCAGTGAGGGAAAAAGAAGTTTAGTAGAGACGGTAGTCTTCTGGAGTGCAGCTAACTGCAGCAATTCCCATTTTGAGAGGTAAAAAAAATCACCTACTATAGAAAATCGCTACATAATATTGCAGATTCTAAATTTTGTAAAACTGATGGGCAATTTGCATCAACTTGATTTAATGCAGCTGTCGAGTGACAGAAATAGTGAGGGTATCCCTAGGGAAATTGTGTAGTCATGGGGGAATAGAGATAACACATGAGGTTTTGAGTCTGCAGTATGGTAATGCTGATGCACACAAGCTGAGGCATTTATCTGGTACATTGTGTAATTGGCCTAAAATAGGGATTTCAGAAAATTAATAAGTTTCTTCTCTTAATGCGTGACTGCGGGCATAATGGGAGCTTTTGGGACTGTCCACACAAATGGGTGTTTCATTGTTACCCACCTGCTTTGTAATGGGAGGAACCTTAGTTCTGTTCTACACTCAGAGTAAAAAGTGCTCTGAACCTGGCACTATATCACTGTAATGCAATGCCATACCTTAAATCATTTTTAAGGCAGAGCTGAGGGGTGAATTTGATGCTTGAAGGAAGGGCTGTTCTCCAAAACAGAGTTCCCAATTAGCAATTGCAGTATTTTGTTATCTGGAAGCTCTGTGTATGTGTTGGCTTCAGTGAACACATATTTTAATGGGGCCATGGTTATATGGCACAGGTACAGCTGCAAATAGGCAGTAACAGCCCTATGTTTACTTCCAGAAGTTCCGGGAGAAGGAAGGTGAGCACTTCTGGAAGAGTACCCACTGCATTTAGGAGTACCTCTACACCTGAGCCTATGCAAAATTTCAAATGAAGACCTTTCTTCTTTAGCACCGGCTTCTTTCTGTACTTGATACATATTAGCAATTGATCTGCGGCACTGAAGGATGTGGGTTAGTGGGCATGGAAGTGATGGGTTGATGGTTGGACTAGATTATCTTGGTGGTCTTTTCCAACCTTAATGATTCTATGATTTTTACTTAGATTTGGATGTTTGTTCTTTTTGAATTTATGAATAATTGCTCCAGCTTCGGACATTCAGAAGCAAGTAGGACACAGCAAGTAGGGAGTCATTCCACCTTGAGTGGGGGTGGGGGGAAAAAAAGACCAAAAAAAGACTGGATAAAGCAACTGCAGCCATGCACTTGAGGTCAGCCTTGCGTGAGAAATGAGATGAAAGTAATTGACTGGTATTTGCTCAGACATCTAACATGAAAGGAGTTGAAAAAAGCCTTTACGCTTGTTGTGTGAGAAGGGTTTGGTACATTTGTGCCTCTTCAGCTATGGTAAGGGTAGGAGATTTAACATTCAAGAGAAAAACAGAAGAATCTATGAAGTAATATATTTGAAAGTGTTCCTGTGCTGATGTAGTTAGAGCAGCTATTACTCCTTTAGATAAGTAGTAGTATTTTCAGTGGAACATGGACTATTTGGATAGGGTGAAAATGAACTATTTATGATCAGTATTTAACTTCCCTCTATCTTTATTCTTTGTTTCATTCTTCTCTGCACACCCTTTCTCCAAACTTAAAACCTGCAGAAGAAGAGCATTCTGTGGACTGAAGCAGTGCAATGCTTTCAGGAAAACCTCATGTTTTATTTCTCAGAGTTATACTCTGTTTTTATGTATCTCTTGAGGAAAAGATCAGGAAGAAATGTTGCAGTTTCAGGTGACATTCTCTCAGTATGTCAGAAATAACATTTCACTGTTTGCCCAGGTCAGCACACTGAAATATTTTGCTAACTGTGGGGTCAGAGCTGACCAGTTCCCCATAGGAGAAGACATAACTGGCACAGCCAGTGGGAGGACTGATGGATGGTCATGGTAGAAGAGTTTGATAGCCATGAGGTTTACATTAGCAGATAGACATCCTACACTGTGAACCAGCTGCTTTTTGTTTGAATTGTGCCTGACAGGAGAAAAATGGCGTAGTATATTAGGAATGTAGTGAATTTCCCATGTCTACCTTAATAAGATGCTCAGATGGGTTTGCTTTGTGGTCTGAATACAAAAATTTCTCTGAAGTTAGACTTTTGGGCTAAGCAACTCTTCTAGAGCTGGATTAATGCCTGCTGCATGGCCTGTCCAGGGATATTAGAAGAATTAGTAGCATAGCATTAGAAGAGATGGTAGCATGACCCTTGTGACTGTCAGTTCCCGGCTGCTCTTCAGATTGCTCTCTGCTGCTTTGGTACTGAATAGGATATGGACCACGAGGGGCAGAGTGGTTATTTTTGTATGCAGAGGACTGCAAAATAATATAACTACTCTGCCCTTAATTTAGGCTATATTGCATTCCCATTGAGTTAAACCCAAAAGGCTTGTTGACTTTTTTGCTTCCCCTTCCCCCCATTTTTTTGGATCTTGAGGAATGGACAGCTGGTTGCTTTGTGCTGTGGGAGCTGTGCCTTAGAGACTGTGTGGGAGTCATGATACGAGGCAGTCTCTTAGCACAACCCCTTGGTTATGTGCTGTATATTCTTGTTATACACAGTGCCAAAATAGACAGTAATCCTCTTACGTGGGATTGTGAAGCAAGTAATAATAGAGCACAAGTCAGTGTCATCAGTTCAGGGCTCGTTTTTTGATAAACATATTTGTCATTTGTATCTCCCAGATTCCTTAGTACTTCTTAATCTTTATATTAACTAAAGTCCTCTCTCCAGCTGAAAATATTAATGTTTCACAGCAGTAATGTCAGCTACAATCAGGACCTCTCTATTCATGTTTCTAATTGACGCGCTTGCTTTAAAAAGGCCGCTGAGATTTTCATTTTTATAGTTCAGCTCATTTCCTAATATAAGAAACTCAGCTGAAGAAAAACTGGAAGATCACTTAGGTTGCGTAAAACACTTCAGTTGCCTTCTGAGGCACCCTGACAAGCCCTGACCACTCAGGGTTCCTGTCTCTGAGCTGCTCATCTGATTTAGAACACGCAAGGCTGGCTGCTCTGCAGCAGGGCTGAGGAGAAGCGTGTACTGGGGGGAGAAGCAATTAGCTGTGCACCAAGGGGATTCGGAACAGAAAGGGAGGGCTGGAGGCATTTAGTTAATATTAATGCTTTCGTGCTTCTGAAGGCCAGAGCCGTGGTGAGTTCTTGCTGCCTTGGCCTTGTGGTTCTGAAGATTGGCATCCAGTGAACATTAGATTCAGAAAAGCTTTTGAGAAGAGTTAATAAATCACAGCTAACTGCAGACGCATCCATCTTCCCTCTAAAGATAACAAGGCACACCTGATACTGAGTGGGAGCAGGAGATCTGTAAAGCTTTTTCATTCTTAAACAGATAGCGGATCCTCTTGGAATTATTGTATACAATTTAATTAATCTGAAATAATGAAAATGCATGTGGTCTATTAAAAATTTCTCAACTCACCAAGCCAGCTAGGGGAAAATAAAACAGGTTTCTTTTTCCGTTGTGAAAACAAAGTGGGAACTGGTATCATTTTTCTTTATCTGGATTTGATGGCAGAAGTAGTTGAGATGGAAAAATGTTGAGCCGTAGTTTTGAAATGCATTTTTGCTTTTCAGTTCTTGTTACTTGTTTCAACTTTCTTTCATTCTTGGGTGTAAAATAGTCACGTCCCTGTTTGAGGACCACTGCTTTCCTCCTGTTTTTATCCAGTACCTCGTTCATGACTCTAGTAGGCTAGAGAGAAAGAAGTTTTCCATTTGCTCTCATTGGGAATAGTCTGTGGCTTCAAGCTTACCTAATTTGGCATTTTGTAATTGTTTCCCTGATGGGTTTCAGAAGTGTGTGCTAATAAAAGGACAATCTTTGTTGTCTTGCTATCTGTGCAGTAGCACTGACGTAATCCATTCTGAGTTGTACTCAGTATCACAGAGAATTTGTATAACTGCAAGGAGCCATCCACAGGCTTCTCAGGGCTTTTCTTAGAGATTACCTATGTTTAGGTAACCCTATGTCACCTCTCCTGCTGATAAGCACTTATCTGTTCGAACAGCTTTCTTGTTCAGTTCTGGGAGCAAACTTACATGTGAAATTGCATTTAATGAATTGCTGCACTTTGCTAATTGTCTCTTGCTAAATATATTTGGATTTTGCATGTATTGTGATAAAAGTGTTCCTACGGCACTTTACTGAACGGTCAAAGATTAACATGTCAAAACAGTTCGTCTGTACTTTCTCCAAGGAATAAATCAAAGTTCTGGATTAGAGTCACAATGTTTAATGATAATGTCACCAGAAAACAGCTGAACAAAAACATGTGGATTTTCCTATTATTAATGGATTTTTAAGTGCATAGCACTTCATTTCCTTTTTCCTCCAGGACTCTCCATCTGAATGTTGTTAATACTGTGGTAATGGCTTGCATGTCTGGCCAATGAACATAAATGGTTGAATTCTGAATTATGGGCCCATCAGCTTTGTGCTAAATATTCCGAAGATAGGAGCCTGATGTGGTATCTCTGAATTGTTTCTCCCGTGGAGAAGGAAAGGCGAGCTGTTGGAATTTTCTGCGCAGTTGAATGTGTGTGAAACTAAGAAGTAATATTTTTGTTAGGCTATTCAGCTGTATTTGCTGAAAACAAATGTCTGATTCTGCTGTCATCTCTCTGCTAGTTTTTCACTGCAGTGTTTTTATCTTTCAGTTGCTAAGCTTTTCCCAGCAGTTCTAGTGTTTTAAAACCATAGTACTGTGTTACTTTCAGTTTTCTGTTTTGAAAGAAACAGTTGTCTGAGTGGTTTGTTATATGAGTTAGCAGATGGTGATTTAACTGCATTTGATCCAAAAAGAGTTTTGGTTCCGTACGTCTGTCTCAGGCTCAGCAAAATCTTAGCAGAGCACTTGCAAAGTGAACAAAATAGCGCTAGCTGTAGTTGTGCTGTTCGGGGAGCATGAAAAGAGCAGCTGTGATGTGTTTGACAACAAATTCTGCAGATTAGGAAGTTAGAATTGAACCCTAGGTGCTGTGTTCCTCCAGTGTGTCATACCTCAGTGCTGTCACGTCAGTGTGTCTGGTGTCAGGAGTTACTCCAGTGACAGGATGGGGCCACTGCAAGCTGGAGAAGAGGAGGAAACCCCTACAAGAGGTATCTTGAAGGTCTACTTTCTTCAGGTCTACTCCTTGAGCTTACTGTGCCATGTGTGACTGCTGCTTTTGGTGTGAGTGTTGCTGAGATGTGCTATATGAAATAGCTGAGGAACTTCACCTGTGTCAGAGGCAGCAGTAGGCTGAAGGTCTGCATTTCTCAGAAGCTGTGGAAACACCATTTTTTGACTTGTGCTGTTATGCCTGAGCTGTCCGTGGTCTCTCAGTGCACTGGCAGCAGTGATGGCAAAAGTGGACTTGTGATCTTTGGATAATTTCTAAAATTTATTATAAATATGCAAATTAGATTATAGAAAGGAATGTATTAAATAGAATCATAGTATCATGAAGGCTGGAAAAGACCATTAAGATCATCAGTCCAGCTACCAGCCCATCCCCACAGTGTCCACTAATCCCTCAGTGCCACATCTCCACGTTTCTTGAGCACCTCCAGGGACGGTGACTCCACCACCTCCCTCGGCAGCCTGTTCCAGTGCCTCACCTCTCTTTCTGAGAAGAAATATTTCCTCATATCTGATGTGTCTAATGCTATAAAGATATGAATGTAAGCCTTTTGTATTAATTTACAAATAATTTACTTGATATTTTTATTTCATGGTAAAGTGATAACCAGAGAGGCTTTTACTCTTAAGGCAAATATTTAATTATATATAGTACTTTTTACTTGTGGACCTTATTAGAAGTAAATCTTATTTGAAAAGTGAGCAAAAGCTTGAGAGTGTTTAATTGCTGATGTTTTGGTATTTGATTATTTTACGTTATACCTTCAGAATCAAAATAAATACATCTTTTTAAATATTGGTAAGTACTGTATTGAGTTTATACTGAATCTATACTGTTATAAAATAAGCTCATTACAATATGGTTTGTTAAAATTGGACAGTGGATTACAATTACAGTTAGGTATGACATAAGCATAGAAATGTATTGCATCTTTTGTATTTGCTCTTTGAAGGAGTACTAGACACTGATTTTTCGGTCATTATTTTTACTCTTTCCCCCTGTCCGTAAGCTGTGTGCTTTCATTTGTTTTGTGGGCAGATTTTCAGTCTGAATCTGAAAGTTTAGCTGGGGGTCTACCAGTATACAAAATCATCTCTCTTCTGTCATTTGTAAAAACTCCACTGTAGAGTGGAAGGATGCCAAGTGGATTGTCACTGTGCTTGGTTGTGCTCTGCCAGCAGCAGAGACCACCAGTAACATTATCTTGGTTATTGCAGGTAACTTGCCTGTGTCATTCTTTGATTACCTCCCTGTCAATCTCTCTGTCTGTCGGAGTAATTTTAATAACTGAGCTTATTAAGATGTTCCAAGGAGCCTGAGGATGTCACAGACCCAACTTCCAATGAATTTCGTGGGATTTAAGGCTCACATTTAATCTTCCGTGCAAACTTAAGCCTAACTTGCCTGTGGTAAGCTGATTAAAGGTTGTGATAGTTTGCAGATTGCATGTGCAAGTGTAATCATCTTCCAGTGGAATCTTCCTGATGTAAATAACTCGGGCAGCCTGGAGATCACCAGCTAAAGCTGGTCCTGAACCCACCCATTGTGAGGCTCCTTTTACTAAAGGCTCAGCTGACGGGCAGGATCACTAGGTGATGAGCATGGGGCCAGCTCTGGTCCTTCTCTTACCTGAGGAAGGGCTTTGGAGATATCTGGAGGCGGTTTGGTGAGGAAGCAAAGATGTTTCTTAGCTGTTGGAATTGTTCTGTCCAGAGGATGATGGCTGTAAAGTCCACTGTGATAGAGCTGAAAGTAGAATATGTGGGGTAATTTCATGCTTTATTGGGCCAGAAAGGACTATCACGTTCAGTTGCTCTGACATCTGTTGATTTAGATTTCATTACAACACTATCCCTATGCAAAGCTCTATATCCATAAAACCATTTAACTTAAAATGAACCTCTCACAGTTACAGACAGCTTGCCACCTCCCTAGGAATATTGCTCCAACAGTTAATTATCCTGTTGAAAAAGTTACTGCTATGGAAGTGTGCCTAAAGTTGGCTGAAAGTCATTTGTCTATAGCCTCTAGCCACTGTTTCTCCACACAGGAGAAACAAACAGAATAAACAGACTTTATTAAAAAAAAAATTACAGCCAAAATACAGGCATATTGGCCAGTTTTCCTCAAAACATGTCAGCTGAGTAGTTAAGTTATCTCACCAGTGAAAGTAACTGTAGCTGATTATGAATTTTTCAGTTTTACAAAATCAACCATCTATAGGCTTTTGAAATATATTACAGGAATCCTTCCAAGATATAAGTCAACTTTTCTTGGAAATGCTAACATTGCAAGTCAGTAACACTTCTGTCTTTTATTAACATATTAACATCTCTTACTGTGACAGGGAATGAGCTCCAAATGGAGTCCTAAATCACAGTTACAGTTTATATCTTAAAAAGGAAGGCAGATGTAATTATAATAGTATCATTAAAGAGAACCTCTTGTAACAGTAATTACTTTTTGAGTGCTGCACTCAGTGTTTAAACGATGACATTTGGTTGAACCAATTAAAATGTTCTGTTGCTTTTTTTTTTCCTGGCAAACTATTACTCAGTTAAACCTGATTTTTGGAATATATTGATTCAGTCATTTTTTTCATCTAGATAAAATGATTTATATTTGATAAGGGTGAAATATTTAACTTACGTTGTATTATTTCAATCCCTATGTGAGAATATAAACTAGCATTAAAAAAAAAAGATTATTTTTATTTGACACACAAATTCAAACCAAAATATGTAAAACACGTTCCTAGTAATGTCAAAACCAAATATTTTCATATTTTTTTAATTTGATTATTGACTTTGCATGTCGATATCTACTTTTCCACATGAGATGAATATTCATTTCTTTCAGGATCCCAACTAAACTGTGAGCAGTCTTACTTATTTGTAGAATCAGTTAGTAACAAATTGTGTTTCTGGTGGCCTTCTGTCCAATGTAAAAATATAGATTAATTTTCTTCATTTCAGTTTCTTGCAGAACTGTATTCCTCCATTTTCTCTATTGTTCTGTGAGGTTCCCATCTCTTTTTCTCTTAATTACTTTCAGATCTCTGGCTACTCATGTTCTTTGGTCTATCCAAGTTGAGCAGGGCCTTGTCAACAGCAGCAACTTTTTGTTTCTGTGTCTGATGTTATGGGACTGTCTCAAGTATGTGGCAGCACTTTGGGCACAACTCATTTCTCTGTGGGGCACCATTAGCTCACTATGGGGCAGCTCTTGTAGGCATTTCTCCATAGGCTGGGATGTCTGTGCAAGGATGAAGATAACCCCTTTGTCAACTAAGGATTATTTCCTGAGGTTGTTCAGCAAGGAGAGGAATGGCTTTTTCTCCATGGCCAAGGCTAAGGCTCCTGTGCAGGTTTTTGATGAGGATTGAAAGTACAATTACAGGTTGAAACTAGATGATCTTTGAGGTCCTTTTCAACCCACGCCATTCTATGATCTTCAATATCACCCACTGAGTGGGACAGAACAGCACATGTTTGTGTCACAAGTCCTGTTAAAGTGATTCTTCTTTAATTAAGGGTATTAGATCGTGCTCTGGAGCAAGTCTTTTCACTGAATCAATGCCAGGGCCTGAGGAACTCACAGCAGTTCCAGTAGTTGGCATTGCTGTGTGGATATACGGGACTTTCTTCTGTTTTACTGTCATGTGGTCCACACTCAGGCTTGGCACAGACTGGGTTCCCTGCTAAACCTGCTACTTAGATCATATTAGACCTGCAAGACTTGTTAGCTGGATCTAAGTTCTAGGCTCTGGATATCTACCTCTGGTTATCTGATGGTTGAAGATCTGACTAAGCACCATCTCTTTGTAGGTGGTTTTAATTCTCTTGCCCAAATTCTATTAGAAGTTGTGTTTAGAGCCATAAAAATATTTTACTTTTTGTGTCAAAACCAAAATCTTTTTGTTGTGGGTAGTGGTAGAGAAGACAACCTGAAGTCTTTGTCATCCATGTGCTGTTGGTGTGGAGACTGCTTGAATGGGGAAGAAATTGGTTTTGTTTCCCGCTCTTCTTAGTGCTGCAGTGAAAAACTCAGCTTAGTCCAAGCAGAACAGAGACGTGAAAGAAGTCTCACTTCTGTCTTGAGATCCCTCCATAGAGTCAAGGGAATGGAGAGGGACACTTGTCCAGAAACCAAAACTCAAGTTTTGTCCCAGAAGCAAATACTTCAGTATAATTAAAGTTTTGTGAAAATACTCTAACAGTACTTGTTCATAGGAGAATAAAGGGTAAATTTTGAAACTTCGGAGATTTTCATGAAATGGTGGTGTTGTCCATTAGCCAAAATAAATAGCTTCCAATATTTATAGCATACATATGCGTGACATTTTTTTTTCAGAGTCTTCATCCTGTAATAATATTTTCAATATGGTTTCAAATATGACTATAGGGCTATGCATTTCAATTTCCCAATTATTATTTAATACTATTTTATTCAGGCTATTGCAGATTTCAGTCTTTTGTGAATGAAGAAAAATAACTTCTTTAGCAGCACAATGAACATTAATAAAGCTAACAAGGTCATCTGCAAATTACTGGAATAATAAGCTTTTGCTTACAGGCAGATTTTCAGTCAGATATGAGTAATGAACTGTAATTCCTGTTGTTTCAGTTGAAAGATGAAAATGTAAGTACAATTTGCAAGGAAAACGAGAAGAAATGTTATTTGGCTTGCCCTTCTTTGCTATCTATTAGGTAGAGGTAGCAGAGGGAAAAGCAATCACCAGCATTTTCAGTGATTAACTTGTGCCTCCTTGGCATAAACCAATTTTTGAAAGGAAATTAATTGTGAGAGAAAATGGTTGGAATAATTTCCGTCTTTGTTCCATTGTCTTGCTGGTAGTACCAAGGAAAAGTGAATGTATATAGAAATTCTTTGGCTATCAATGGATACTCAAATATTCTTTATTTAGTCTTTCTCAGGTAATTTCCTAGGCACAAGGGGTCTGGTTTTGCACAGTAATGAAGTATACAAAATTTGTGACCAACTATGCAAATCTGGAACTTGTGTATGTCCTTATCTGATTTACACACAAAAACCAGTAAAACGCAGATCTGTTGACTCTGAGTACTTAAGGTGCATAGATTTTGCTAAGAAATTGGTGTGTATTCCTTGTTCTTCCTGGGATACATGATGGCATCTTCTCAAATCTGGTCCTCTGCCTGAAAAAATCTCACCAGACTTTTCTCCTCTGTTTCCACTGGGAGAGTGTGTGCTCTCCCTACCCAAAACCGGAAGATCTGAATGATGTATTTGTGTCTGCTCACTCTGCCCGAACGTGATGTAAAACTGTGACAGGTGCAAGTATTCTGAAATACCCCTCTGGGGTTCTAGTGGTGTGGTGGCTGCGCACCCGATTTTTTTCTCACTGCAATTTGAAAATCCAATAATTTGGAAATACTTCGGTCTCTTATATTTAATTGTTGGTGATCTGCACGGTAAGGTCTGCTTGCAGAGGCCAAATTTCAGCCTTCACAGTTTGATATTTTACAGTTATGATAATCCAAAGAAAAGGAGATGAGATGCAAATGGACAAGCCAGCCTTTCTCCGCTTCAGTTAGAAGTGCTGCTAAAGAAGGAAACTTTGTTTGAAGAGATCGAGATCAGCAGAGCCCGTAAGCACGTGCTTTAAGTTACTCTTGGGGATAGTCCTCAATGAAAATTAAATGGATGTGCATGTGCCTTCAACTGCCAAACAATTAAAAAACCAAAGCCAAGCAATTAAAAGGCAGTGATGAGATATTCCCACTTGACATGACTTAACAGAAACAATGACTATTAGTCAAGGGGCAGCTCCAGTATCTCTTTAAGACAGCTGACAGCTTCAGCGTCATTCCTGTTATTAGGAACATAGCTGAGTAATATGGCAGAAGTGCCTGCCTGCCTCATGAGAGTAGCCCATTAATTTATAGGATCCTGCTTGCGTGCATAATACATTCAAGAGCTTTCAGTGTTTGAATAAATGGGAAATAAGGCAAACTATCTAAGAAGTTATTCCTTGGACTTTGGAGACCAAAGTTTTAAAATGATTTACAGTAATAGTTTGGTTAGGATTTAGGCTAAAAATTATATACGGTAAATCACTTTCTGTATGGAAATGTATATTGCTTTTATGACATTTCTCTGAAGGTAGTTTTGGGGGTGCTGAGAGGTCAAGAATTTGGAAGGGACTTGGAAGGCACTCAGTAGGTATTTACAGAGTTCTTGGTGTCTTTGCCTAGTTCCACTGGTTAAAGATATTCGCAGAAGAAAACATCTCAAGAAAGGTGCTTTTTTGAAAAGTTGGAGTCTGGTTGCTCAGAGCTAGTGGCCATCTCGGGAGCCATTATCTTATATTTAAGACTCAACAGACTGACAGAGACCTGAAAAATTTGGAGGTAAGATGTGGAGGTTTTTGGTAACTGAGTTCCATGAGAAAAGCAGCTAGAAGCAAAGTTTTGCCTTTCAGTTCATCTTTTGACATTCTCATTGCATTCAGCACAAGTAATGTGTGTATTTGTCTGAGAGCTAAATTTCAATAAAACTGCATTTCCACATCAAAATTTCCTATATGTGAAAAAACATCTCAGAAGTTTAAGAAAGACCCTTTTTATTTTTCTCTTATTTATACATTCAAGTAGTTGTTGACGCTTCTGTTTTGTAAAAACATTTCTTAAGGGAACCTAAAGTGCCTAATACCTCTTAATCTGTGAAAAGAATGTCAGAGCGTCTTTGTTTTCAATCTTGGTTCTGATCATGCAAGCAGGGACAAGCTCATCTTTGGTCACGCAAACTGTGTACATCCGTGGGGCTTTCCATATGCTTAGAATCAGAGATAGCGCTGTGTGCTTTTGTAGTGCTGTCAACTGAAAATTCTTCCCTTAAAATTTGTTTAAAATCTGATAATGCCCTCTATGGTTAATTATCTGATCCAAGATTTTTCTCATGCATGATGTCTGAATTTGGTTAACCACGTTGATTTCGAAACTGCACATGAAATTTCAGCTGTTTCCACTAAGTTCTTGCAGCAGATTTATCTTTCCTACATTCAGTTAATAACCACAAATTGTGCTTGGTAATGTACCAGCAAATGTTTATTTGTAGGTGAACATAAAGATGGAAAAGCCAGACTTTGCAGGGAAAAAAAAAGATGTAGTGTTTGTGTTCTGAATGAAACAGAGTTTTGTCAAAGAACATGACAGTCTGCAGTCGCTTCTTGAATTTCTGCTTAATAGAAGTTAAAAGTTTTTAGAAATAAGGAAGTGAAGACCACATATTAAGCACTGGAGTAGTTTTTGTTGGGACAATCTTTTCTCAGGCCAGGCTTCTCTACTGCTGAAATAATGTGGAACAAATATGAGCCTTTATTCTTCGATATTTTCAGTGTTTTAAAATTTTGCATTGGATGCGCTTATCTATCAATAGTGTAATGAGTGCTGTGCCCTGTTGTACAGTGTGTGACATGGAGCAGCACTGATGGTGGTGTATGTGAGAGGAACACATGGGGATAGGCAGCTCATTTTTGCGTGATTTGGTTGGGCTTATTTCCCTGTTTTTGTGACATTAGAATTGGATCCTGTGAAAATGATTGTACTCTTTTAGAGTATAAAGCGTAACAGTTTAGAAATAAGAGCTCTTTAAGCTACGTAATGATGCTGTTTTGATACAAGCAATATCTTAGTAATGAATATTTGAGATAAAAGTAAAAGTTTAAAGCTTTTCATCTGACATCGACAAGTCACTGGGCATTTTCGTATTTCATTTAACTTTCAGTTTTTTTAATGAAGTTATAAGCTGGTCCATTCATTTTATGTTGTGTTGTAGGTGTGTAAATCAATGCTCTGGCTATGCTGCTCTAAAAATGAGTCTCTCAGATCTCTTGCATCTGCTTGCAAAAATGTTAGCAAACATACTGTACACAAAGATCAAGTCAAGCTAGTGGAACAGCTTTCTTGCTCTGTTTATTATTTTGTGGAACACTGGGTCTGATAGACTTAAAGCTGTGGTAACGTTAATACTTTTTGAAAGGAAATGATTTAAAAATTTGAACTTTACTTTGTTAGCTGATACACAACAATGCTTTGAGCATTGTTTTTTCCTGACCAAATAACCACATAAAAGACAAAATCCTAAAGCATGCATAGGTAGGATTGGCTGTGTGTTCATGAAGAAAAGAAGGAAGTGAACTGCATGATTTCCTGACTTCAAGGCTTTAGTGAAGCATTCCTGGGTTCTGCTCACATGTACTCTCTGTTTTTTCCTCAGGCTAAAAAGGGGGTTAAAAGTTTTTTTTTTTTTTTTTTTTTTTTTGAGTAGCTTCTCTGTAGGTGAGTGTAGAACAGAGGAAATAAATATGCCTTTTGACTGTGAGCAGTATTTCTTTGGAAGCTTTCCACTTTTTCCTTGCTGCTCCGTTGCTGGTACTGAGACACAAGAGAGATGGAGTTGTGCTGAGCTGGGCTTCAGATGCGTTCCCCAGTGAGGTCTCTGCCTGCCAGCATTGTGCTGAGGCTGAATTAGAGTCTGCTCCCTACCCTGAAGGAATATCCTGCTGTTTATTCTCAAGTGACAGCACAGTTCAGCTCTTGTAGGAAACATGCTGCCAGCAGGAATGGAAAGGATGCTATGGTACCATGACAGTGCTTCCTTTGCTTACAGAATCATAGAATGATTAAGATTGGGAATTACCACTAAGATCATCTAGTCCAACCGTCAGCCTGTCCCCACCATGCCCACTAACCGTGTCCCTCAGTGCCACATCTACACGTTTCTTGAACACCTCTGGGACAGTGACTTCACCACTTCCTTGGGCAGCCTGTTCCAGTGCCTCACCACTTCTCCTAAGGAATTTTTCCTAATATCCAATCTGAACCTCTGCTGGCACAACTTAAGGCTGTTACCAAAATCCCAAACTGAACAGATATCCTCTTGTAGTTCCCAGATATGGAACTACATATATATACATATGTATATATTCAGCCCTCTAAATCTCCCAACATATAGACAATTCAATCGTATAAAGTTCATCTTGTCATTTCTATTAAAGCTCATTCCTCAGCTTGTAAACAGGGAACCTATAAACACGGGCCTTTCCTTAGGAATTCACAAGTGTTCTCTTTTTGAGTCATTTTTATTCTCCCCTTGCTGTTCTTTCAGGATGAATGCTGTTCAGCTGGCAGGACACAGTTATTGCTTTGGGGAAGTAAATTATACTCCTGGCCTTTCCACTCTGCTACATAACTGTGGGTGATTCATTTTATCCTTTGTATCTCTGTTTTCCAATCTACAGCTTCATTTTATGGTGGCAGTTAATCTTTTGGAGTAAAAATTCAAAATCTACAGATAAAAAAAAGATTATATCTGTATCTCACTGAAAAAGTACCTGGCAAAATCTACCAAAAATTGCATTACTGTCCTGACAGGAAAAAAAAATAGGCATATGAAAAAAAACAAAAACAAATCAAAGAGATCCCTGCAGAATGAGCACTGTATATTTTGCAGGATTTTTCAAATTCTAAACTTTAACTGAAAGTAGAATAAAGATCAATTTCTGCTTGCTTTACACATGTATGAAGTGAATGGTTGTACTGTGGTGATGTGCTGTCAAGACTGTAACAACGGGGTCTTTCAGAAATGTTCCTTTCCATCCAGTGCTACACTTTGTGTGGTGACGTGTGTGTGCACACAGTGGACAGGCAGGGGATTGAGCAATATGTTGCTTTGTTTTTACTTTTTAAACCAAAGTGACTTGTCTAGAACCCAGGAGCCAGATGGCCTGGTGTAGGCCACTAATGTGAACTTTCTGTTCATTTAGGCAGAACATGGTGCTTGCTTCTTTAATTGGTGCTAGCATTACGAACATGGAAAGGCACAGTTGAAGGGGTAACATGGTATGCATTTTAGGATGCCATAGGGATATGTATCCTCATACTCAAAATGCATAGAGGTTGGTTTTCATTTGGTATGATTATAGGAGAAAAGGGACATTCCAAGTATTTTTATGACCTCTGCTTGAGTACGTTTTTACTGTGTGAGTAGATTGAAAAAGTACCTTTGGCAACCATGTTATTTTATGCATGTACTGTGAACACAGGGATTTTTAGACCCATAGAGGATTCAGTCCATCTTACTGTAATCACAGAGGCTTTGCTGCAATAGGGTCTATGTAGGTTCTTCATCACTAGAAGAAGATAGTCCTATGATCAGAAGCAGTAGACAATATTTTTGTTTTGTCAAAATGGAAGTATTCATTGGAACATGTCCGGGGATAAACTTTTCAATTGAGAAAAATGATATTGCTTAATTCCCTTTTATTTGGTAGGTAAATTCTGTGTGCAATTCAATTACTGTTGCTCTGACTTCCTTTCTCTCTCATCTAGAGTTTTAGCTGTGATAGGCATTTGTGGCTAAGTGTAGCTAGACATAGCCAGCTGTAAATGGAAACTGTACACACAGACTTGGTAGGATGGTGTTGCACCTGAGATAACATGCCATGCCAATGCTATACTCAGTGAGGCAGAGGACATCCTCAGGTTTAGAAAAAAGAAAAAAAAAGAATTGAATCTGTGGCTGGGTATTGTAGGGGCAAATAAGCATTCAACTAAGTGAATCTGAACTAGGAGGTAGAACTATGGTCTGAAATACAAGGTTTGAGAGGGCTGGGAAAGTCTGTCCCTGATCAGACTGAACAGAAGCTTTAGCCAGAAATGAAGTCTGGTAGCTGATGTAATCTCCTCCCCACAATGTTGAGTTCATGAGAGAAAAAGGAGACTTAAAAAATAAAAAATGCAAGATCTTTGGTCTTTGAAATTGTCGTTCTAAATACAATGTAATTTCAGTAGGATAATCAGTGCTTTGGTTTGAAGATCCAACAAGATCCTACATCACAGCTGCAGCAAGCTTTGACAAGTTTCTGGGGAAAACCTTCTGACTTAGTTGGTTGTGTTGAATGTCACATGTAGCTCTCAAATGGCTGTATTTCTCCTAGGGGTGGGTGACCTGCCAATACTTGTCACGCACATTCCCTGAGGAGTGTGCTTAGAGACTTACCAGCATTTATTGTGGAGATGGCTAATATAATAATTCTGAAAGGTACAATTTTTCGCTACAGTGAAAACCAACCAGTAGAGAATTAGATGGCTGCTGTAGCCCAAATGTCTGTATTAACAATAGTGTCCCTATTTTATCTTCTGAATTACTTTTCTTTAGAACTGAACTATAGCATATAACATATACGTTATTTCTGTTTTATCGTGTGGAAATATTACTGCTACTTTATAGTATAGTTCTTTTCTGACTTAGGAAATTTGAAGATAGCTTGCAAATGTAAGAACCTGTGAAAGCTGTAACTCAGAGCTTAAGCGGCACATCCAAGATTTCCCAATGTGCAACTAATACTGTGCAGGCTGGCTCAGCAGCACATGTCCCCTTGTTGAAAAAATGTTTTTTACTTCTGTTAAAATTAAAACGCTTGGCAGGGGGCTGAAAGGAAGGTGTCCTACATCACCTCAGTGTTCCAGATCCTTTTCACCCAAAACCTTGAGACCTAGTGATGAGAATGGAAAAAATTATGGAACAGTTCTCTGTAGAACTTTTTGTTTGTGAAGAGAGTTCAGTTTTGATGATGCCCTGGCTGAATCTATTTCCAGTTTAGTTTCCTCTCTGTATCATTTGGTAACATTGATGGCCTGCTTGGGAATCAATATTTGGGGTGCATTGTCATGGGGTCTGTGACCAGAATATCTGGGCCCCAGAGCAGTCTGCCAGGCTGACTCTTGGAATCATAGAATCATTAAGGTTAGAAAATATCACTAAGATCATCTAGTCCAACCATCAACCCATTTCTACTGTGCTGCTAAACCACATCCCTCAGTGCCACATTTACGTGTTTCTTGAACACCTCCAGGGATGATGACTACCATTTTCCTGGGCAGCCTGTTCCAATGTCTCACCACTCTTTCTGAGAATAAATTTTTCCTAACATACAACCTGAACCTCCCCTGGCTCAACTTAAGACCATACCTTGCAGATAACTTCATTTTCACAGCAAGGTTTGGCAGTTTGTGGCAAATTTTGTCAAGTACCTCATTTTGAAATATCAAAATACTTTACTTGCCATACTCCACCTTTAGTCCTATTTAGAAATCCATGTCAATTCACTCCACCTGATATCTGGTCTCTGATAGTGACCATTTCTGGATGCTGAAGAAGATGCTCCAGTGTGCTAAAATAGAAGTTGTGAAATTCATGTGCTTACGGTTTCCTTTATGCCCTAAACCAGACGTTGGGTATCCCTGTTTTCTGAAAGATTCAGAATGTTGCATGTTTGTAAGCTGTATTAAAAAAAAAAAAAAATCTTGAAACCTAAACAGCAAATAGTAATTGTAAAAAACTTCTGAAATGGTCAACAGTATCACCTCCTCTAATGGAACGCAGTGTACACTGTTATTTTTATCTTTAGTGCACAGTATTTCTGCTTATAAGAACAGTCTCTGAAGTTACCAGGTGTACATAGCACAAGTGCTGAGTAGTGTTGCTGAGCCCAAGCAGCTGCTGCATTTTCTCTGTTTCAGTGGTGGACTTGAAGCTGAATAAATGCAGTGTAAGTATTTTTTTCTGAATGCTGAAATGAATGGATTAGGTCACTCTTTTACTCCCTTTGTGTTTTCTCTCTGTAAACTTTTTAGAGACCCGAGTTTACTGTACTTGTTTGAATCAATTTTCCAAGAAAGTATTCATGCAACATAATTTATTGCGTTGAGTGGTTTTTTTTTCTTCTCTCCTTATGATGTGAATTTTAGAAGTAACAGTTACTGTGGAGTTTATCTAACCACTTACCATTAAGTAGCGGTGTTATAACGTGTGATAGAGCATTCTACATGTGCAAAGAATTGTTTGCAATCAGGGCAGAAGGGAACATGGCTGGAATAAATTTGAATAGTGAACACAGTTCTGGAAACCATTATGCAAAAGGGGCCTTAGAGAAATCTCATTATTTCAAATTACAGCTTCATAAAAATTGAAAATGTATTTTAGAAGGACTAACTTAGAAGTGATAAATAAATCTGTAGCCTGAAAAATATTTTTTATGTAGGCAGTTTACCTGTTGTGGTAGCTTCTGCAATGTTTATTCTGCAGTATAGGTCTTTGATAAACAGCTCCTCTTTACTTGTGAGATTATTCTCATCTTTCAAAACATGACATGAAAATGTACAAGGTATTTTGGTCTAATCAGGCAGATTTAGTGATTTCATTTATTTTGTCTGTGAGACATAATTTTAAGTGCTGCCACAGAAAGGCGGGCTCCTACAGCTCCTCAGTGTCTGCAGCCCCAAGATTGTGCTCGTCTGATCGAAGCTGGGACCAAACAGGATGGGATCTACCAGGGAGGCTGACTGCTCCACTGAAACCATGTGGAGATGGAGATTTCAGAACAAAGATGATGTTTTTAGATAAGCAGATTATCAGGTCTCTTCTGATGTGCTGCATAGTGAGACTGTATCACCCGACAAGTGTTGCCGTGCTGCTGGAGCTGGGGTTTTTGTGGTACCAGACAGGCAAGTGTGCAGCAAAGACCATCCCTTACAACCTGTCAGGTCTTTCATGCATGGGATAAAAGCATCTTAAAAGGAGTGGGTGCTGCAGGATGCGTTAAGGAAGGAAATAGATTGTAGTACCACAGAATCACAGAAATTTCCAAATTGGAAGGAATCCATACAGAGCATCAAGTCCAACTCCACACAGGACCACTCAAAATTCAGATCACAGATGGAGAATAGGAGAAAGGTCTTTGAAAAGTACCTAAGGTCATGATGGTTTAGTCAAGAATATGTGGATCTTGTAAAAAGTGCTGCATTTTAAGGTTGTGGTAACTTACCTTGGTTTAGTTCAAAAGTTGACTCAGAATTTGCAGAAGTAGGAAAGGAAGAAAGTGGAACTGACAGGGTTTAAGGGCAAGACAACTGACAGACTTCAAATTATCCACCATTCAAAAACCAGAAATGAGAGCAGGGGTTCTAAATTCCAGCACTCTGTTCTTGTCAGCAAACAACAGACGTTCTGTTGTCTCACAGCTCTGTCTGCACTGAGTGATGCAGAAAGGTTTCCTGGGTCCCAGGTCCAGTTGGGGCTCAGCCCAACACCAAGGTGAAACATTTGTAGTCTATTCCTACCTCTGTCTCTCCTTTGCTCCTGATAGCACAGGCACCCAAGCAAACAGGAGCTGTGACGCTTTCTCAGAAATGTCCCGGTGTGGATGTTTGAAGGATGAGGACTGGAGGCTCTTTCTTGATACTGGAATATCTTGTAGAAGGCATTGCAAACAGGAGCCCATTCTGTTATTTCAAGCGATAAAGATTTTGCTGTCATCCAGCACTGAGATGTGTGTGTAAAATAAGTGTCTGCTTTGTTGCATGTGAGAATTTTTTTCTCATTTCAGTAGCTTTTTTTTAATAAGGAAGATTCCTTAATAACAACATTAGAATTTTAAATCTTCTGAACAAGGAAGGAGTCCTGTGGAAATATAGTGTATGTGGTCTGCTGCTGTCAGTGTGTACAACAGGGCCAAGTCTGTGGCTGCGTGGATAAAAATGTCATTCTGTCAGTCTCCAAAAATTGGAATATTTGTTGTCTAAACTTTGGTTCTTTTCAATCCAGTATTAGTCTGATGGTAGCCATGCTGGAATGTTTTACTTGTGCTTTGTTGCCTTATATAAGTTTCATCCTTTCCTTTTTTATTTGCTTACTGTCAATTATATGTTTCAAATTCTGTTTTTATTAAAAAAAAAAGTTACCAAATATGAAAAATATTTTCATAGTCATATATGCTTCCCATCAAAAATACCAAAATAGTGTATACTTCCATCTGTAATTTGTCTGAAAATATTCAGAAAACAGTAATTTTCTTATTGATAGTCTGCTCTATGCAGAAGCTGCAGCCTTTGAAGATTTTTTTATTTCTTTGAAGGAAATTCTGGGTACGAAATTTTCTGCTAATGAAACATCTTTTACTTTTGGATCCCTAATTTACATGTGAATAACTAATGAAGTGTTCTTTTTAATCTTTGATTTACAACTTCGATCTTTTATTTCCTCAGCCATCATGTATGTCATGGGAGCACTTGGTCCTGCAGCTGGCTACTTACTGGGAGGACTTCTCATTGGCTTCTATGTTGATCCTAGGACAACTGTTTATATTGACCAGAATGATCCCCGATTCATTGGAAACTGGTAAGGGTCAAGCATTTTTCAGAACTACTCTTGCCAATAGAGAATTGAGGCAGGGTGGGAAACCGTGTCCCTTGAGGGCTTATTTAGGTCTACGAACGGAGGTCAAGGAAGAAGGGATATCCATTTTCAGGAGCATGCTAGCTCCTGACAGAGAGGAGATGCTTGCTGCAGAAACACATGGACACATTTAATGGAAAACCTGCTTTGACTGTGTCAGGAGCAACTCTGACTGACACTGTGGGTGCTGTCAGCATTCAGCACAGAAATGGCAGGACAGGCTACTGCTGTGTTTAGGAAACCATTGAGATCACTGCTGCCCAGGGCTGAGTCCTTCCCGATAGAAGCTGGGTACATCCCTTCTTTGGTTTTCCAGCATGTCTTTCATAAGGTTTTTCTGGCTATTGACCCTGGTATGGTACAGTTTCATTTCTGGTGCACTGGATAAGTACTTGTCATGATGACATTTCAGTCAGACCGTATCTGCTTCTGTTTAACATACAGTGATCAATCTTCACAATTTGATGTGTTTCATTCTTTGGAGTGTTTGTAGATCTTTGAAGATTTATCGCTGCTTTATTTGCCTTACTTAGCCCAAGAGCATTGAAGCACAGGACTGTTTGGATGAATTTTCACTGAGAGACAAAGAAACCTGAGTGCTCAGTTAACCTGACCGTGAGGTTAGCGGCTCTGTGCTCTCATTTATATCTCGCAGAAAAGATCTGTGATGTGAATGTACTGCAGTGTTAAAAAAGCTCTCTGGCTAATTTTGAATAAAAGATTTTAAACCAGAGCAAAAATATTATACATTTTTATTAAAATTCTTATGCCTCACATATTTTTAAGGATACCAGTTAGCCACTTCTCAAGCCATTTGCACCAACCTCTGTGCTGCAGCAGATGGACTGCCACTGTTGTTGGTTTACAGCTGAGTTTGGCTACATTTATAAGAAAGATGAGCCAGAAAAATGCCTGTCCTTGCTCATGGATTACAAGTTCAGCTTCCCTCCCTCAGAAGAGTGATTACAGGGGATGGGTCCCCAGTATCCTGAAAGAGTGGTTGTAGCCACTGAACAGAAGTGGTGAGAGGTCACCTCATACAACTTGGTCTGTGCTCAGGCTTTGAGAACATCTACTGTGTGAGACCTTGCAAGTAAGTCAGAGAGAGAGCCCTGTTTGTGCATTTGGAAGATGTTATGTTGAACCACTAAGTGGATTTTATGTATCTCCAAAGCTTAATATCACCTGTGCAGGTATCTTGGTGATTTCAGTTTGGCACAGGAGTGCCTGTAGAAGTGATACAAATAGGACCGAAGGAAGGGCAGGAAATCAGCTGTCATAGTTGTCACGTTCTTTCCAGCACAGAAAAGTCACTCAAAGTTTCCTTTTTCCCTCATGTTCATTAAATCTGTGGATTGGCTGTTGCTGAAGCGTGTTCCAATATTACTCTTTTGGTTTTGGCTCTCTATATTTTTTCTCTCCTAACTTTCTTAAGAGCGTTGCCGGCTATCACATCTCTGGTAATTAAGTTTCTTGATCTGTGGTGGCTTCTAACGATAGTTCAGTGGTGTTCAGAGCATCTGTGCTTCATTTTTTTTTTTTTTTTTTTAAAGCTTTATCTACCCATTAAAATTGTGACTCTAACGGTGTGCCTGCTGGTCCTTTGTCCCTTGGTACTTAGTGATTGCCTGGTTGCAGAGCACTCTGGAAGTGCTGACTTTCATTCCATTGAAATCTATTTTCTGGGACTATGACATTTTCTCCTTGCAGGGAAGTGCTGCGTAGCCAAGTTTATTTTTATTTATGTAATCTAACAATTTGAAATGTAAGAGTAGTCTAGTGCTTACTTCAGAGAGCTGATGTGCTTTTCAAAAGCAGGGTGCAGTTGAGATAAGGTAATGGGCAGCCGTATTTGAGATTTCACAGCCTTGTCTTCTTTGAAGTGAATTAATGTCTTTGATTTTCATCTTTTCTTTATTATAGCTGTAAGGTTTCTCACTTAACTTATCACAGGGACCAGTGGAAAAATTCCACTATTAAAGGAGGTTATCATTACAGACAAGATAGTAAGTATAGCAGCTATGATATATGGCAACAAAAATTGCTCAGAGGTCTATTTTTTACTTAAGCTGTTCCTTTCTAAGAGGTATTTTGCATGTATTCTGGATGGGCAACTTAGTTTATCTCATGTCAGACTTGATTAAGTAGTGCTGCTATTGGGGTTATTTCTGATCTGTTTCTTCCTTGTTTTGCACAGTTTGTGTTTGCACACCTGGGTTTTGCATACCTGGGTTTTTGTAGGTGCTCTGGACTAAATTACAGGCCAGCTGTCTTTGTCATCCCATCAAATGTTGAAAACTGCTTTTTATTCAAGAATGATAACTGTGGACATCTGTTAGAAATCATCTGTCAAGTTGTTGACTTTAAAAACTGCTAATGTGCTGTATAGGGATCTTGTTAGTCATGGAGTAGCCCTTGGCGATCTGTCAAGTGCTTGGAATCAACTTTTCTTTTGCTGACAGTTTTCTAAGTATTTGCCTAGTTCTGAATCTGTCTTATAGTTGGAACTTCTCGTATTGTCTTTCATCATCATTCCATGCAAGAAGTTTAAAGGAATTCCTCCAGCACTGTCTGGTCCTCCCTGAGTTTTAATTGCTTTTATCTGAGGTCTTTGGACTTCTGCAGATGCCTTTGAGGTATTCCAATGCATATTTTCTTTGACTTTAGAACACAGGAAATCAAGGGCTTTTTAATTAATATATAGATCCTATTCTGACCTCTCATCTTCCATTGTAGGTGTCTTTATTATTTTTTTATATACTCTTTTGTCTGTTTTCTTTGATACTTCTCCAGGAAGATGTGAAATGTAGACAGTGCACATAATTACATACATTGCTGCATTTGTGACATCTCCAGCACTTGGTATGCTTCCATGCAGATCCCTTTGGATTTGAATTTCATCTCAGGCTACATCACAAGGCCTGGTCTCCTTTGCTATTTCCCGCCGAGTGGGTGGCTTCAGATTTCTGCATATTATTGCCACAGATCGTTTCTTTGATCAGTGCTTTGCAGCTTCTGCCTTTGAGATCCTGAAAGGGATGTTACTACATTTTTATACAGTCTACTGATTTATTCCCCATCTGATAGTGCTGATTGATCCTCCTGAAAGTCTGGTTTCTAGTGCTTGTACTCTATTAGCTAAAATGAGTGAATAGAGGATTTTCTGTTTATGTAATATCAAAACTAGTGAAAACTTTCAGTAACTTAGATTTGCCTCAGAAGAGCTCCCAGCATAATCTTTCTAACAAAAATGGTGTTATACGTGAAAGTTTGGTGTTTACCTTTGCATAACCATTACACATGCTTATGAACTGATCTTTGTTTAATGACAGAGCTTGCAATATCTTTGCATTGCAAAAGTGATGCCAAACGTTTTTGTTTATTGCGCGAGTAATCCTGTCTATTCTAGACTTCTAAATGTTTAAAATTTGCACAAATATTTAATTATTAGCTTCCTGGGGTAGCTTCCTTTCTTCAGTGTAAAAGAGATACAGAAACATAATATTTGTCCTATGCACTGTGATCTGAAAGCAAAGAGTTTCAGACTTTTGTTGTCGAGCTTGGATGTTGGAGTAAGATGGCTGACTTCAGTGAATCTTCTAGGCACTAGTGCAGATTAGATTAGTTTCTAATGAGAATCGCACTTTCAGTACATTAGAAGAACTCTGGGGGTGACTTCTGGGGGACATCTTTCTTTATGGAAGCATGATCTATGTGAGTTTGGATGCATTTCCCTGCAGTCTCTTACTGCAGCGTGAATGCAGAGGAGAAATTATATTACCTTATATTGTACTACCAGCCTTCCGACTGCAGAAGTTTAACTGTAGCCTACTTTGTGGTAAGGCCCTTTTGTACATTCCTGTTGCTGAGGTAAAGTTGCTGAAGCTCCATGGCCTCAGGGAGGGGTAACTGTATGCATACTGTCCAAATGGCATGTTGCTGGCACCTTGTGCATTGCCCGTATCCTTTGCCCATAGGTCCAAGTCATTCAGTGTGAACCGAGGAGTATTCGCAGGATCGATTGTATCCTGTTCTTATAAAACAGAAGGAGAGAAGGTTATTTTTTTTGGCGAAGGGGTATTTCCAGTCATGATAACAGAACAGAGCCACAAGCTTTTAGGTATAAGCCCTGGCATGAACTGCAGCACATCACTTGTGTACGACCAAACATAGGGAGCTTTTTGTTGGGAAGAGAGAGAGCTGAACAGTCAGTGCAGTGAAAAGTAGGCACTGGAAAGCATAACAGATTTATCTCTGATATGTCCATTTGGACATTATATCATGGTTAACGCCAAAGATAAATTTTCATGTTCTCCAGAGGAATACTGTATTGCTTTACTGCAAATTGTCCAAGAAAGGCAAAGTAAAAGTGAACATCTCCTCCTCAGGATTTAGTAATGAATAATTATCAGAAGTAAAAATTTACAGGAATTCAAAGCTGACCCTATTAGTGATTGCTCGATAAATACCTTTATCAGTAGAAAAGCCAACAGAAAAGTCTTCTAATTAAGGGTTTTAATGCATTGAAGGATCCTCTCCGCTCCATTAATTTACTCTAATTTCAGTGTTGTGTATTTTGCAAAGATGTCCTTCCAGCTAGTGCAGCCTGTAGTAATCACTTTGATGTATTTATTTCATGTAATGTATTGCCTTTCATTTCTGTTCCTATCTTCTGGTATTAGGTGGAGTGGATTTCTCCTTTGTGCCATTGCAATGCTCCTTGTGATATTTCCAATGTTTACCTTTCCAAAAAAGCTTCCTCCTCGACATAAAAAAAAGAAAAAGAAAATGAACTCTGATGATGTTTCAAGTGATGACGAAGTCATGAAAGAGAAAACAAATAGCAAAATACAAGCAGACAGTGCAGTTCCTGCTTCTATGGGATTTGGAAAGAATGTTAAAGGTGAGGTTATTTTTAAATGCTTTACGCTTTGTGTACAGGTTCATCTTCTAGGGTTGTATGAAATGTAACTGGAGGCAGAATTTTTACATATTGTATTTAATTCTCTATTTTGCTATTGATGGCCTTTTAAAATTACAAAATGTAGTAGTGAGGGAAGGACATCCTTTTACTTACATTATTGAAGTGTTTTACGTGCACTAGTGACAAACAGGTGGTCTTTTTGCCATAGTTATATGACAAACAGTAAGGTCATATAACTGTATGGCCTCTATTACCAGGCACATTTGTACACCTTGCTGTTTGCAACTGTCATACTTGCTTAAGCTACCCTTCATACAATAAAGACTCTTCTGAAAAAGAAACAAAACAAGTACAAAGAAATCTAGCAAGTGAGTTAAATTACCTTCACGTATTTAAGCAAGTTAACTGGAACAGGTTATTTTATTTCTTATGCATTTCCTGGGTATTGTGTATTGCAAGGTATTTATTTTCTGACGGCTAGGACAGTGCTAGTTTTGAAATGAGGTGAGTTGAAAAGGTTGACAAATAATGCGTTTTTTACTTTATTCAGTGAGTAAAACTTTAATGTGAAATTTAACAACCGGTAATATTGATTGATAAAATGCTATAGGAAGAAATGCAATGTATTAAAAATGAATCAATACGAAGCAAAAAAATTAGAAATTTACAGTGTCATCGTATTGAGTAGGACAGGACAAGAGTAAATGAACCTTAATGCTACTGTATTAACAATGTTGTTTTGTCCACCTTGACTTCCATTATATGAATGCTGGCTGTGCCATGTTCATGACACTCTGATGCAAATGAAACTAAGAGAAATCAAGAAATTCATATATCATTTGTCATACAAAATCATTTGTATCATTACACATAATTTGAACTCAAAACTTTTTTGAGTATGTATTAGCGTTATTTTTCATTGGATATCAGTCCAGATTATAATGACTCAATGACATGCGTCCCCGGGTCCTAATGGATATGTCTGATGTAGTTGCCGAGCCACTCTCCATCAGTTTTGAAACGTCATGGCTGTAAGGTGAAGTCCCTGGTGATTGGAGAAAGGGAAACATCACACCCATCTTTAGAAGAGTAGAAAGGAAAACCTAGGGAAGTACAGATTGGTGAGACTTACCGCTGTGCTTGGGAAAGATCATGGATCAGGTTCTCCTGGAAGCTCTGTTAAGGCACATGCAAGATGAGGATGTTATCTGAGACAGTCAGCATGGCTTCACAATGGAGTGACGGCATCTGTCGACAAGGAAAGACTGATTGATGTCATCTACTTGGACTTCTGTAAGCCTTTGACATGTCCCACATGACATTCTTATCTCTAAATTGGAAAATATGGATTTGAAAGCTGGACTTTTCAGTTGGTAAGGAACTGTTTGGATCATCATAGCCAGAGGATTGTTGTCAACGGCACTATATCCAGGTGGAGGCCAGTGATGAGTGGTGTCCCTCAGGGGTCTCTCTTGGTATTGGTGTTCTTCAGCATCTTTATCAATGACACAGTGGGATTGAGCACCCCTCAGCAAGTTTGCTGATGACACGAAGCTAGGTGGCACAGTTGATATGACAGAAGGAAGGGATTCAAAGGGACCTAGACAAGCTTGAGAAGTGGGCCCACATGAACCTAATGAAGTTCAAATAGGCCAACTATGTGGTGTTGCATTTGGGTTGGGACAGTCCCAGATATGTGTACACACTGGGAGAAGAACTCATGAAGAGTAGCCCTGTGAAGAAGGACTTGGGGGTTCTGGTAGACAAAAAGCTTGATGTGAGCCCACAATGTGCAGTTGCAGCCCAGAAGGCCAACAGTATCCTGGGCTGCATCAAAATAGGGGCAGCCAGCAGGGTGAGGGAGGTGAGAGAGAGGTTCCCCTCTACTCTGCCCTTGTGAGGCCCCATCTGGACTTGTATTGCATCCAATTGTGGGACCCTCTGCGCAAGAAAGATGTGGAGCTGATGGAACAGCTCCAGAGGAGGCAAAGATCAGAGGCCTGGAGCCCCTCTCCTATGAAGAAATGCTGAGGGAACTGGGCTTGTTCAGTCTGGAGAAGGCTCTGAGGAGACCTCACTGTGGCCTTTCCAGTACTTGAGGGAAACTTGTAAACAAGAGAGAGACCAACTTTTTACATGGTCTGATAGTGATAGGACAAGAGGGGAACACTTTTTAACTGAAAAAGGAAAGATTGAGGTTAGATGTTCGGAGCAAATTCTTTTCTCAGAGAGTGGTGAGGCACTGGAACAAGCTGCTCAGAGAAGTTGTGGATGCCCCATCTCTGAAGGTGTTCAAGGCCAGCTTGAATGGGGCCCTGGGCAACCTGATCTAGTGGCTGGCAACTCTACCCACAGCAGGGGATTTGGAACTAGATGATCTTTAAGGTCCCTTACAACCTAAACCATTTTGTGCTTCTATGACTGACAGATATTTTAATGGTAGGTTAATGATCACTCCTTATATTGAGTGGGCAAATTTTAGCAACACTCAAACCAGTGTAATTCTAATTAATATTTGCCCACACACATATTGGTCTCCTTTATGTTGTATTTACATAAATACTCTCAGGGTAACTGAAGTTACTGTTAGCTTCTATCGAAGCAAAAAAGAAACAAGGGATGAGACCATAATTTGTGATTATTGTATTAGCTTACAAAACAAAATCTGTTTAAGGCACAGAGTGAGTAAGGTAAATATTCAGCATCAGAATTTCAGAACTATATTCCCCATTTGTTTCTCAGTGTAAGATAATGGTTCCTGGTCCAATAATCTGCGCAGAGTGGCTCTAAAAGTGATAGAGATGTGAGAAAAGCATATTGTGTACTTCCTTCTTTGAAAATGGTATTCCCCATACTATATGCTAGTCCTTGTATGGAATGTTTTCTCCTAAATCCGTAAAGCTAGTTATGTGGGTGATTTTCTTTCTTTTCTCTTTTTTTTTTCTTTTTTTTTCCCCTAAGCGTACAAACTTTTGTCTATCAAAAAGCAGTTCTGGCCTGCTGTTATCAAGATTTTCTCACTAACCTAGGGAAGTGGGAAACAGATCAGTCCCTGATGGGCTCCTTCCTAGCCATTGCAGGCAATCACATAGCAGAGGGTCTGCTTCAGCCCATAGATGTGCGTGGAAAAGATACAGGCTGTCAGTCAAACCCTGCATCTGGATGAGTTTGCTGATGTTGGTTCTTCATCTCTGAACATAATTTCACCTTCGAGGTCATGTTGTATGTTCCTAAGGAGTGTATCACGAGCCTAAATGTATACCATACCTTCTACTAACAAAATCGCTGATTACAGTATTAATTGTGCCACCAAATTAGAGCTCCTTATATACAAAACATTTCTCTTTCTCTAAAGAAGAAGAAACTTCAGTGTGTGGAACACTGAAAAACAGCATTGTATTCTGCATGTCAGAAAGACACCGAGCGAGTCAAGATAACACATAGAAAAGTACTTTCCTATAAGCTGATAATAGCTTTTCCATTAGGTGTCATTTACCCTAGCAAAGAGAGCCTGTGGCAGGAGCGCACTATCATTTAATTATTTTTCAAGTTTAAGTGGGCTTTATGGAATGACATCATGCCTCGAGCTTCTCAGTTGATGTAATTTCATTTATAATGGGAAGGAAAAATAATCACTTGTCTAAGTCATTTAGCATTGCTCCTTCTGAGATGCAGTGTTCAATTTATACTTCCCACTGAATTTCTGGGCTTTCTCTTTTTATAGAACGTTAGGCAAAAACTCCACTTAGGCTGTAGCCGGGAGACTGGTGATTTAGTAGGTCACATCTTCTATTCTGTACTAATAAATATCAGTGATGTCCTAGTCTGTCATTACAGGTTAATGACACTGACCTCTGTCAAATCCGTGCATCTTTGCTAGGAAATCTCTCGTGGAAGAAACTGTGGTTTGATCTTCTGATCTGACATTGTCTTACGTGGGAAGATTTGTCCTGCTGTAATTTGTCCTAATTTCATGTAAATTAATTTTCTATGTGAATGAAAAGGAATTAAAATGTTGTGGTAGGTGAGAGCTAGGGTTATTTTTCCCACAATGGCTGCCAGGATAGACTGAAGATGTAGGACAAAATTGGCTCCCACTGCAAGCATCTTCCAACTTCAGTGACCTAGGCTTTATTTTGGCCCACGGTAGACCTGGAATCAGATAAAAATTCAGATCCATCTTTGCTTTTTCCCATGTTTCAAGATGCAAGGACTTGGAATTCAGTTTTTGCTATTTATGTTACAAGTAAACAATGAATAGGAGTGCTTCTGAGGCAGGTATCAAAAGCATTAGATAGGGCATAAGAGGAAGAAAACAGAATTTTGTTTACTGGGAGAAACTGAGGTAGTATAAATAACATGAGATAGAGAAGATATATAATAAAGAAGCCATAATTCTATCCTATACATGCAGATAAATCATGAACTTAAGCAAATAAAAACACTGTTTTCATTTATTACATGGATACCCTTAGGGTTTTGTACCATGGAAACTCTCTGCAGTCCCTTTTACTTACCACTATAATGAAGCTTACTGTGCAATTGGATAAAGGAGCAGTTTAAAGAAAGCAAATGCATATATTACTCACCTAAAATATTCTGTTCCAAACTAAGAAGTGTTAGTTCCATGTATTTTCTACTTTTTTAAATTTTATTTTTATTTTTTTTCCCAATATATGTGTAAGTTAATCCATGTTATCAATGAGCCCAGCCCATGTGCAATTTTCCTGTCTATCTTTATGTGTCTCCTAGCTGCTGTATGCCATTCCCAGTCAGTCCCTAGTGAGGACTAAGACAGGATAATAAAGATTTTCAGGATATCACTGAAGGTAAAAGAAATTCCTGGGGGATGTAAAGTGCTGAAGTGCTCCCCTGAGGAAACAGCTGAAGTTTCTGCAGTGCACCAAGAGTAGTCAGTGAGAATCAGCACAAGAGGGGGAGATGTTGGGCTGTGCGCCTTGTAAATGTCAGAGATTTTAGGAGACCATGAGCTGAGTTTTCTGCCATGCCACTGACCTTAAGCACGTCACTCCCCCTGCTGCTGGCTTGTGTCATCCTGGAGAACTCAAAATAGAAAAGGTTGGCGTTGCCCTGTGCAGTGATGTGCAGTGTTAGCTGGAGTTTGAGAAGCTGCTGGAAAGCAAGCAAAGAGTCGTGTGTGACTGACAGTGTAAATTTCCATTCTGATAAACAAAACCTAGGATGTTTGTAGCCCCAAGAGTGCTATAGAGCTGGACATTTTATTCCCCTGGTTGTATTCACTGTACCACCACTGGCTGGTAAAGGAACCAGGCTAAAATAAAATACAATAAATTAGGAAGAAGGAGGTGAAGTTGGAATTAATGCTTTTCTTTAAGGAAAATCCTGTTTACAGTCTTTAAGAATTTTGCTTTGAGCAATATTTACAAATACTTTTATTGCTTGCAGATTTTTTGTAGGCTTTTCCCTTACCATCAGTCAAGCAGTGGTCCAGCACACCAGTGAAAGAAAATGGATACATGGATACTGACTAGAGATAGCATATTTTCAAAGAGCAGGAGGGGAAGAAAAGTGCCACTAGACTTTCAAACCAGTCCAGCAAGACAGGTTCCAATTAATGTTTAGTTACATACTGTGTTAATGAAAAAAAAGAGAAAAAGAAGATGAATGTTAAGATTTGAATTATTGCCAAGAAGAGTAACTGTATTTGCAGTCATATTAAATTATTGTTTCAGCTTTAGGAGAGTAATTGACAGAGATTTATTTGTTCTAATGACAGAATGAGGTTTGTTTCTGCTACACACTTGCAAAAATGAGAGATGGTTTTTGAAGGCCTGCTAAAAATCAGAACTTGGCAGGTTTAGTAATGACCTTGAAATGAAAGAGTAGGCCTATAGCTAGTCACACAAAAATAATGTGACATTGAAATGGTTTAAATGCATGATTGATTATGTAGTACAAAGAACCTTTGAAGATTTTATCTTCCTTGCTTCTTATTGGAATTAACATAGTTGGAAGATGTGAGATTATTGCGCCTTTTTATCATAAGCTTAATAATTCAGGAGTGCAATACAGGTCCTGTTACGCATGATTTTACTGTAATCATAGGAGGAAAGCAAAGAAAACTGAACTCTGCAGCAGTATTTTTATTTGCCAAATTCTTCATATACAACAACTTTTCCTTGTACGTTCAGAAATTGCAAAGAGCTTCAAGCCTCAGTTGCTGCAGGTGGTCTGTGTTAGTGCTGCATACAGGAATAATCTCTGTTTTATTTCCTGCCAGAAATTAAAATAATCAGAGCTGTTCCCCGGAGAATCTTTCACATGGGTTTAAGAGAACTTGTGCTTGTTCCAACACTCTGAGTTTTATCTATTTAGCAGTACAAATCCAGCTTAAATGTACTAATTAGTTTTCAAATTAGTAATGACCTTTAGGCTAGGTGCTCAGTACCCTGAAAAATGTAAGTAGGAGTTAACAGAAAGCACAGCTCTACATCAGAATGCCAGAACAAAATGTTCATTAGCTGTACAGTTGTTTAACTAATTAGTTCTTCAGTATCTTTACACTGAGAATTCTAAACCATACATTTTTCCTGTAGTTCAATTTTTCCAGGAAGATCTAAACTTTACTAAGTATTATGATCCTTTAAAATAATGGATTTAGAAAAAATCTTGGGGCTTAAGTTCACAGCTAAAGACTTTCAGTTTCTGCAAAGACCACTGAGTTTGTCATTATAATGAAATGACATTTCTCTCTGTGATGTCCAACCTTAGAAGACGATAGCAAGTTGCTATCGTCTTTTCTTCTGCATTTATTCAGCACAAGTGAACAGCTCTCTGCTGTATGAAGCCTTTTATCAGACTTACTCAAAATCACTCTTCCACCAGCACTTACACTACATCATTATTATTATATAGTGGAAACATGAAAGACCATTTTCATCTTGAATATTTTTGGATTGTTCATAACAATTTTTTGTCTACATATATGTCATACACAATCCTAATAGCCACAAAGAAAGTTCAGATATTACAGTAGATGACAGCATGGCTGAAGCTAATGCCATTCACTGTTACTGAACAGGTGCCTTCAATTTTGTAAGAAGTTTTCAATAGTATATCATAGCATATATTTTTTGCTTTGCTTTGCTACAACTTTAGCAGAGAGGACAGAATCAGAGCAATAATGGAGATGTCCCATCTGTTTGCTGCATCTGAAAACAGTGAAAATTGTGTTTTTGCTGAGCCGGCACTGACACACAGAAAAGCTGGTAGTGGCCAACCTGGAGTCTTAGAGGATATGTATATATGTATTTTTTCTTCTAAACAAAATCTTTACTCTTTTTATTCTTCATTTCTCTTCCTCGGAGGGAAAAGAACTCGCAGATCAAGATGTATTTGTTTACGGCTGGTATCCTGCATTTGTTAGCTCTGGCTCTTGGTGCTGTAATGAACTGCCTCAACCAGCTTGTGGTCTCTCTGACACTGTTTCTGTCATCTCCTCACAATGACAGCTGAGTGCTGCTGCCCATGTTTCACAACACCCGGTAGTTCAGTTTCCAGCAAAATCAATTCTGGCACTCTTTTTCGTGATTCCTTTCTCCCAGTGGCAGCAGCACAAATATAACTACTTGCTGCCATTTCTTGGGAGCGGCACTCAGTCCCACACCATGTCCCTAGGGAAATGCTGCTGCAGCAATCCTGTGTCAGCCATTTTCTTAAACTGCATCGTCTCGCCCCATGAGAGGCTTTTGCAAAAGCATCTTGGCTCTTGTTCTTTGGTTTCTTTTTGCATCTGTGCCCTCACTGGCTAACCCAACACAATCCAACCCAAAAATAAAAAGCAAAAGCTGATGAGGTTTGATGACTAATGGTTTTCAACATCTTTGATGTTGTTCTCTTTCATTTTCTCTTGAACAATGAGATCCGTTTTGATCATCTGTATTTTGAATGTGTCTTATTTGATAATAAATATTGATAAAGTTTCATTTTGTACTCTCATGCAGTTTCTGCTTATGTACAGCTGTATCTCAGCTTTCATATACTCACATTGATATTATATTGCCACATACTTGTGTTTTCCTGTTCTTTTTTCTGTTCTACTATTGTAAACAGTGCTACAATAATAAAAAAAAGCAGTAAGTGGTTAAAAATGTTAAGATTCAAATATATGAGTGCTTCTTAATATGATTTATTCATTACTGACTTCCACCAAATTTAGTATTTAACATTTAATATTTTTCTTCATAGAGGCAGCAAGAGAGCATTTGACTACATTAAAATGATAAACCCTGTTTGCACAATGAAATCAGTATAATTTTTGACAACTGGCATAAGCTAAGACTGGATGCAATCAGACAACTGAGGTGCTAATTTGCAATCTAACAAGTTTTGACATGACAGGAGTCTAAACTCTGTTTGCTCTTATACATATAACCTGCTGAAGTCAGTGGAGTAAGTGAGACAGATTTTTGACTTGACAACTTTTAACATCAGTAACATTCTCACTCAGGAGTTCTGCTGTTCTGAACTTATTCAGCTGTTTATTTCTAATGGCTGCTCTTGTCATTGAATTCAGTGGGTTCTGGTTGAGGCAGTGTTCAGTTCTCATGCGAAGTGTAAAGTTAATGAAAAAACTGAAAGCTTATTGGGCTGAATGTACCTGTTGTGTTTGGACAGGGCATCTGATCTTGGTAGAAGCCCCACGAGAAAAAAAATGAAAACTATTTAAAAATTATGCCATGTAATCTGAAAAAAATAAGTCTTAAATAGAGTTATCATCATTTTGTGATGGTAACTTGATATTGCTATAGGACTAAATTAAAAGTATTTAAATGCTTCTTTTAATGACGGTTCTGAATTTCATGGGGTTTTGATATTAGATTTGAGGATAATTACAGCAGCTCTGAACACTTTTTAAATTTAAGCTAATGATGTGCTCTCATTTTTAATTGATCATTTTATCCCTTCTGGGAACATTAGAGCTGTACGATTTGTAGAGTTGTACACATGTAATGTATGTTGAGATGCATTGATATTGATATCATTTTTTCAGTATGCTTTGTCTGCATGCATTGCAAATATTTTTTAATTGTGTAAAAAAAAAATTTAAAATCCTTTTTTTTTTCCTTTTCAAATTATAGTAATATTATCTCAGCTTTCCAATGGTGGTCGTTTAAGCAGAGAGCTACAGAGGTGCATGGGATATTTTTTCCTCATGTGGAGTGCAAAACTCAGTATTGTTTCAGCAGCGGGTTATCAGGTTATGTGTTATCTCCTAGAAAATTTCAGAAGAAGACATCAGAATAATTCTGAATTTTCTACATTTTCTTGCTGTTTTTCTCTGCTCTTTATTGTTACTATATAGGTCCCATTTCTTCAGACAGTGTTGTTGAAACAGACCTCAGTTCTGTTTGTGAAAAATGGGACTGCAGCCCTGGGCGATGCAGTGAGATAGTGTAAGAACAAACAGCAAAGAGTGCAATGCAAAATATGCACTCTCCCTTCCACTCAGCAAATGGAGCCAGATGCTAGCAAGCCATTATTTACAGTCCATCTCAAAGGAAATCAATTTGTTTTGTTCCAATTTGCTTTTGTTTTTCACTCATTATTTATAACATTCATTTGTCATTTTTGTCATTTTATAGAGCTTCCACGAGCAGCTGTCAGGATCTTAAGCAACATGACATTCCTTTTTGTGAGTTTGTCATACACAGCTGAGAGTGCCATTGTTACAGCTTTTATTACCTTCATTCCCAAGTTCATCGAGTCACAGTTTGGCATCCCAGCTTCCAATGCCAGCATCTACACTGGTAAGGCACTGCCAATGAGTGTAACATTGCAAGGGTTGTTGTTCTTTGGCTGATTAAATAAATCAATATAGGAATGAACTGAAAACATGGCTTTTAAAACAGGTGATTTGATCCAGCTTTGTGTGCTGGTTTGGATATCCAGGCTGTTCCTTGATGTTTGCTATATTTTTTTAGTAAAATGTAAACCAATTTCAATTGTTTAAAGGGTGTTTTTTGTGTGTATGTGTAGACACTGACCTTTTCTTATATGTTAATAGCCTGCAGGAGGGAAAAAAAAAGCAACAAAAGCAAACTAGAAAACCCAGGAGCATTACTGTGATGTGTGTGGCACAAAAGATCTTTTAAGTGTTGTTATTTGATGTGAATTTCACTTCCTCTTTGATCTTAAAAATATCCTAGTCTGTTTTTTCTCCGTGGGGACCATCTGTTTAGCCGTGCTGCCCTTCCCTTCCTCATCTTTCCCCCCAGGTGCCAGTGGCCTTCTCCCCACGTCCTTGCCAACAGGGAGCACCCAGCAGTGCGGCCTACTCAGGAGGGCTCCCCAGGCCCTGATGTTGCTGAGGCACTGCTCTTGCAGGTGTGCCACTTCCTCTGCTGCTGCAATGCGCAGCTAAATCAAACAATTCCCACAGCTTGGCAGTGTCTGTTCTTTAGCAGGGAGGGATGGCCTTCAGCTGCAGCTTCCTTAGAGGAAGGGGCCAAATTCTTGTTCAGAATTGGGCCTGCGGCATGCAGATCATCACCCTTCTCTGCTAGCATAATCAGAGACACTTGTCTCCATCTCATTCTTCTTTTCTAAGCATCTTTTTGCCTTCTCCTTACTGCTTCGCATATAGAATAGCTGTTAGTTGCTAATTCTCTGCTCCTTCTAGCTTCCAGATAATACACCTGACAAGGTGCAGTGGGGTGGAGAGTGAGTTGTAGGAGTGAGGGTGAGGTACAAGGAGCAGACGAAAGGCAGCAAGAGAAAGGGGGACAAGTCACGAAGACAGATGGGAATCATTTTCACCTACAGTGTGTGGAAGAAATGCAAAGAATCTCTCTGGAGCGTTGAGGAGAAGCATCAGAGAAGCACCAGGAGTTGACTTCTGTTTGAGAGTTTGCTAGAATGAAGGCACGAAATCCCTATGTTCTGTGCATAAGGAGGAAATTTGATTCATGGAACCATGGTTCTACTTGAAGTTTAGGGTAGCGACAGACCTACAGGAGTTTGCTGTTTTCTAGGAAAATCAGGAAAAGGTAACTTGGAGATTCTGCATTAAATTCTGTTAGTTAATTTAATAAATAACATAACCAGTTTACAAAATTCTCTGGTTAGCAGAAGGAGAACTTGCAAATTATTCATATTACTGCATCTGCACTTCATTTATACATTACCTTGCTGAATTCCCTTATATGTGAATGCTAAAAAATGTGTATTGGCTATTTCGCATCCCAATGTATAAGCAACAGTTCCTTAATTAAGTTTTAATTTATTTATATTCTTAAAAAAACATGGCATTGATCAGCAGCAAAAATTCCATGTGCCCTACTTTACATCTTGAACTAATGCAGCTTGTGCTGAAATCTTGTCTTATTTGGAACTGGGGTTAATTTTGACTTTAGGTTGCAGAGAGATATCAGGCAAATACATTTTAAAATGTTGTGTGCTTTGATAGAAGATTTATTTGTGAAAAAGAGTTACAATTCAAATAACTTGTAATTGGAAGAGCTGCTGTATTATAAAGCCCTGCTCTGGTAACTTCTGCTAAAGTGGATACAAATAGGTTGGATCTACCTTCAGTTCTAGAAAAGATATAGGGCGTATCTCAGACAGAATTGCTTTGAAAGTCTCTATGCTATTCGCTTTGGAAGTATAGCACTGTTAGCAGATATTGCAGTTTTTTGTTACCAGACTATTAGTAACTGTTAAGATCATCTTTTGCCACTGTGGAAAGCCTCAAGTGTTGCAGCATCCTGACAACAGCAAAAAGGACAAAGCCTGAAAATTGCTGACTGAAAGCTGATACTGCCTTGGAGCACTGTACCCAGGAGATTTTTTGGCGCATGCACAGTTCCTGTAAGCCAAACTGTCATTATGAAATGAAGGAAAGCGCACTGCAAAGGCTTATATCAGATCTTAAGCTTTATTCCTCTAAATGGCTTTGAAAATGAAGAATGCCTGTCCTGATTAGATGTACATGCTTTGCTTTGCCCTGGAAGCTCTTCTGGAAGTGCACTGTAATAGCAGTGTTCCTTTGACAGTATATCACTTCTGATTTCACATATTACCTGCGGATAAGGAGAGGAGCGCAGGGATGAAGAATTTCAGCTTGGGGCAAAAGAACTTCTCAGACTTCCTGACACGCAGAGAGGAATGAGCACTTCTGTCTGCTGCTAAATCTGCTCGTGCCCTTCAAGTTTCTCCCAGACAGAAAGGTTTTTCCATCCCCCGTGCCAGTTTGCATGGAGGAATTTGTCTTTCTATGTACTCTTCGTAGGTTTGCCCTTACTTTTTCACCCTCCTGAATGAGAGGCAGCCTAGGTGGGCAGTTTGTTCATGCTTATCTCCTCTTTTTTGTGTTCTTTTCTTCATGGTGTGGCAGAGGATGGCTGCGAACAGAAACACAGCATAACTCATAATTGAAGACCCTAACTTAATTCCTCACAAAATACCTACATGCTCAATTTAAACAAGACGCTAGATGCACACAGTCTTGGTTCCAATGAAAGGTTTTTCCAATACATTCAAGAGAATAAGAAAGAAAATATAAATTCAGATCCAAAAGAGGTTAAGAACTCAAAGCTCTGTAAGGTGGAAGGAAAAATAAAATAATTATATACCTTGGGCCAGAGCCTTAATTCATGTAACTGGTGTAGCCAAAGATTTGGTCCATGGAATTTGGTTCATCTGACACGGGTGTTTTAGAAGGCATCACAAGTGATCCCAGTTTACCTTCCGTGAGTACATGGGCTTCTCTGGTACAGACTTCCTACAACAGGGCATGCATGGCAGGCTTACATGGCTGAGTTCCCATTTTCATTTAAAGAGAAGATTTTCAGAGCGAGAAAAAGGACTGGCATTTCTTTCCCTTGTTCATATTCAGTCATTGAAACTCAAGAGAGGTTACAGCTTTGAACTTTGTGAAAATAATAATTTAATTCTCCTCAGAGGACTTATAAATTTAAATTCTGCTCTTTTGAGAAAGACTGTTTTTGATTCTATGAAGGGCTGTTATTAAGAATCTTCCTCATGAAATGACATTTTACTTTATAATGCCATTGGTGATGGAAGTATAATTAAGGTGGCAACTATTTTTACCTCTTACTTTTGCTTTCACAGTCTCAACATTTTGATAAATGTAATGTCTCCTTCACGTTTAGACAAATTAGTGGAGAATGAGAATGCTTTGCAATATTATTAAAAATATTTTGAAGTAATAGTCATACAGGTCTCTTTAGAAACGAGACAAATTCTTTAAGAAATTGTATTATAATATTTAGCTCTTTCTCCTTAGACAGTGCTGCCAAAAGTTATTCAAATTCTGTATTTATATGGTATACATCTTTATTAGCAAAGACCTTATTACTCTTGTGGAGTAGGAGGAGAAGCTTGAAAGAAATTCTCTGACTTAACAACACCTCAGGCCCTGGGAAGTAATGACAGCCCTGTGACATACTGTCAGACCACCACCATATAGCAACAGTGACAGAAATTTAATGGACATGTCTTTTGTGGCTTAAGCTTACAGTGTTTAATTCTAGGATCTTAATTTCTTCATTCATGTTTGATCAGTTGATACATTGAGTGGTTGCACTGAAATGAATGGGGCTACTGATGTAGGAAGGCTCTGTTCCACTCGAGCCAAGTTACCACAACGCAGAACTCTCAGCCAGCTGCATGCATGTGCTGCCAGGTGGGCAGGCATCAGAGGTTCTGCCTTAGCTTAACACCTATGCTTTGCTGTACTTAATCATGTGAATAGAAAGAGGAAGATGAGTGTCCAAATTTGGATTTCTTCATGTTTTTAGTAATTAGGAGCAATGTGTATCCCTTATCTGCATGCTGAAATAAATACAAAGCAATGTTTCTGCTAGTAAATACAATAGTTCTCTTATAGTGCTTTGGCTGCTGGTAATATCATAAGGAAGCTTTTATTAATTCTTGGACAACACTCCAGAAAAGTCTGACTCAGTTTGCTAGCTAGCAGAGAATCAGACAATGGAGATCTTAGTGCGGCATTTGTAGTCATCTAGTTAGGGAATGAAACCAATATTTATGTTATATTCTATTTCTGTAGGTCCTATGTTAACGTTACTCAAATTTCTTCCTGGCAGGTGTGATTATTGTCCCAAGTGCTGGTGTTGGTATTGTCCTAGGTGGCTACATTATCAAAAAACTGAAACTCGGTGCAAGAGAGTCTGCAAAGCTGGCCATGATCTGCAGTGGTGTGTCTTTGCTGTGCTTTTCAACTCTCTTCATTGTTGGATGTGAAAGCATTAATCTAGGGGGAATAAATATACCTTATACGACTGGGTAAGTATCTTTGAATCACTGAGTTTTCCAATAAGCCTGGTGACAACATGGAAAAAGTGCTGATTGCTGATGTACTGAAGAAGCCACGTATCAAATAGGAATATGGTATTATAGTATCAGCATGTACTACGTGGCCCTTCTGTTTTACATCTGGTTTGTAATGAAGCCTATGCAATAACTCACCTTTCTGATGGATGGGAAAACATGTTAGAATGCTCTTCAGTGATTTTCAAAGGAAAACACTAGTATACAGTTTAGATTGCTCAGAATTTAGCTAGTGTTTCAAAATGCTTTCTGTTCATGAAAGCTGTGAAAATACCAAAGGGATTGTAATGTTTATTTCTGAATAGATTTGTTTAATATCATCATAACAGTATCTTAGATCTTCAGTCTTACTTGGGCATATGCCGTTGATGTTAGTGGAGTGCATTGCTTCTGAACCCCTTACAAGTTGTACAAACATCCTCCACTGCTTGCCAGGGACACTGACCAGATTATAACCTTTAAAGAAGGCTGGAAGAAAAAACAAGATAGGGATGTAGGAAGACAGTGGGAGTGAAGGATTTAGGCTGTGACATCAAGAAAAAAGTTAGCGATATTTGGAAGCAAGAGAATGTGGTAAAAGTTGTGAGGTTATTTCCCCGGAAAGTAGTTCCTCAGAGGCCTGATCATGAACTTTTTTTTCTTTCTTATTAAGCACACTAACTTTTCACCAAAATTCCTTTCTTCATATAGCTTAAAAACAGGAACAAACTATGCATTTGAAGAGTGCAAACCTATCTGAAGCAATGTTTTTCACTTTGCTTCTACATCTGAGACAATGTCTGCCTGTTAAATATGACTAGTTGTTGGGTATCAAAGTCATTTGAATATCTTACTTTCATAGCTCAGCTTTGCCTGTAACATTTTGAGGTTTTGAAGAGACTAGGAGAAATGTAGAGCAGGAAAAGAGAATATCAGATGGGCAAAAAAGAACTAAACTGGGACAGTGAGCAAATCAAATGAAAAACAAAGAAGAAGAATGGGAAGCAAGGGAGGGAGAAGGCACAGTTTACACAAAGGATATTTTGCATTGCCTGTTGCTGTGTGTTTCTAAGTTGCTGTCAAATCATAATCGTAGGGCAAAGAGCAACAGAAAGCCACGAGCTGATGGAAAGCTTGTATGCTCATTTGTTTTCTTAATACCTAGACTGAAAGTTTGATGTCAGAGGGCTAACTGTGGAGTGGAGTAGCATGAGCGATGAATCCTGGTCTGAGTACAGTGGACTGAAGGAGAAAATGGGAATGGAAGGTAGTTAGAACACCTTGATTGTCCATCTTCTGGTGATGTTTATTGACTGCCTGTGTGAGTAGGTGAAGAAAGGAAAATTATTAAGAAAAGAAATGTAAATTTTATTGTTCCCCCTCTACTACGCCCTTGTGATGCCCCATCTGGAGTACTGAGTCCAGGACTGGGGCACCAGCTCAAGAAAGATGCGGAGCTGATAGACCAGGTCCAGAGGAAGCAAAGTATCGGAGAGCTGGAGCACTTCTCCTGTGAAGGAAGGCAGAGGGAGCTGGGCTTGTTCAGTCTGGAGAAGAGAAGGCTCTGGGAAGACTTAATTATGGCATTCTAGTACTTAAAGGGAGCTTATAGACAGGAGGGAGACCAACTTTTTTTCACAGGAAGATAGTGTTAGAACAAGGGAGAATGATTTTAAACTAAGAGAGAGGAGATTTAGATTAGATATTAGGAGGGATTTTTCACTCAGAGGGTGGTGAGGCACTGGCACAGCTGCCCAGAGAAGCTGTGGGTGCCCCATCCCTGGAGGTGTTCAAGGCCAGATTGGATGGGGCCCTGGGCAGCCTGAGCTGGTGGATGGCAGCCCTACCTGCAGGAAGGGGTTGTAACTGGATGGTCTTTAAGCTCTCTTCCAAGCCAAACCATTCTGTGATTCTCTGAAATTTTTGGTAACTCTTGACTGAACTGTGGCATGTGAGAATGTCCCTGTCTGACTGATGAAAAGACTGCAGTTTTCTGCCTGTGAAAAGGTTATTTAATTTAAATCTATTTCTAAATCAAAATCAGGTAAAACTATTGTTATGTGAACACTCAAATTAGAATTGTAAGTGTATCTAATTCATTTTTGTGGTAAATAATATTTACAGTAAATACATGAATTGAAATGGAAGTCTGTCCACAGCTGTTCTGCAAGTACAGTCAAATTAGTTCTTGACCACTTCCGTGTAATTCTTCTTACTGGTACAAAAGATGAGACACAGTAATTGAAGATTTTTGTAAAGTATTGATGTGTATCAGGTCTTTGAAATCAGTATAAAAATTAGTGTGCTTAGACTAACGTCATCAGAAACTGAGAATGACCAGCATGTGATAAAGCAGGGTTCAGGAGTCAGAAGCCTCAGCCCTGCATGAGCTTTTTAGTGCAGGGTAAATAGGGGTTAAAAATGGTAATAAAGAAGCAGTACTAATTATAAATTCACCTTGTAAATGTGATGTGGTAAACATTCTCTTATTCCTTGTGGTCAGTCATTTGATAACTTCATATCATTTACTTAGTAAGGAAGTCTTCTACTCAAACATCAAAGAATGTAATTGTTTATGTAACAAAAAAGCATGCTTTCATTTTGAGATTTAATAAAACACATACTTTATTTTCTAGTTCCAGTGCTGTTCAGTGTACAGACATCAAAGCCAGTTCAGCATGCCTAGATGAGACATGGGAAACACTACAGCTGTTTGATACAGGATAAATTGTCTTGCATGATGCTCTGCCTTACCATGGCTGTGCCAGGTCTGATGTCTGTGCTACATGCTCTGGCATCTCAGGTGCATTGGGCAGTACAGACATATCATACAGTATAGGCATATCATATAGTCTTCTTTGGACTGTATGCTTAGTTCTACTTTCCTCTTGTCTTACATTTAAAAAAATAGTTATTTTCCTTTGATGAACTGAGACAAGCCAGTACAGAAGAGATAGACAAGCTGGGTTTTAGTTAACATAGAAATATGTGCAAATCAGTACTCGGAGATGTAGGCAGTGATATGTCGTAATTCAGAATGTTTCATAACTCAGTATTTTTCTGACTGTACCAGCTGACGGACCCTGGAGGTGCACACAGATTAGAATACATTTGCAAGTATTCTCTGCTCTTTTATGTTGGACACAAGCAGTTTTTCCGTTGTTGGTGTGTCATCAGCAGTTCTGTTATCAGGAAGGTCAAGGACACCTCTGCTTTATACATCTCAGCATTTCAGAATCTGTTGTTCAGTTCCTCAGCCTTGTCTCTGAAGGCATGTTTGATATTTGATATAATGAGCCTTATGCCAAGCTCTGCTGTCTGGAATCCCTTCTCTTGCATCATAATGAGCATCTGAATAGGAAGTCCTAAATCAGTAAATGGTCTCTACTTACACAGCACAGAAGTGCTTCCTCATGTTCAGATGGAACCTACTGTGTTCCAGTTTGTGCCTATGGCCTCTTGTCCTGGCACTGGGCACCACTGAAAGCACCCGGGCTCCATCCTCTTTGCACCCTCCATTAGGGTATTTTTATACACAGTTGTGATCCCCCCTGAGTCTTCTCTTCTCTGGAGTGAACAGTCCCAGCTCTCTCAGTCTCTACTCCCTGGAGAGGTGCTCCAGTCCCTTCATCACCTTCATGGTCGTTCACTGGAATCTCTCCAGTACATCCAGGTCTCTCCTGTGCTGTGGAGCCCAGACCTACACCCAGCACTCCAGGTGTGGTCTCACCAGTGTTGAATAAATGGGAAATAGCAGAGAACAGCTGCTTTGGTGGTTTGTGGACTTGTCCTTTCCATGTTTTCTGATATCAAGTAACTAAAACAAGCTCCCAGGGAGCTTACTCATAATGACAGATTCCTGGATTATTTCAATTCCATCTCTCATGTTTCTGGCATGTAATGAATCAAAACTGCCCCCTTCTGATTGCTTTCTGTTGTTTTGGTATAATTAAAGTTTAATTAAAGCATGTAATTGAGTTACTGAGGCACTTAATGTATGAAAAAAGAGAAATTCTTCCTCTTGTACTCCCAGTTTGTGTTTCTGTTACCCTTGTCTCTCTTTCAGACCTATCAAATCTCTTAATGTAGATTCAGTGACTAATTGGATCAGAACAATGGTAACAAAGAAGGAATCCAACTAACACAGTGAGAGGGTCCCTTGTTTGACAGCTACACAAAATTTGCTTCATTGCTGCAATTCCAGCTGCTTGCCAACAAGGAGCTGCAGATCTCTGCCATCCGTAATGTCCTAGGCCTTAAAGCTTCAATACCAAATCAAAAACATTGCCATCAAGTTGACCCTTTTTATCATATAGCTCAATGTTAAGGTTAGAGAAATTGTGTGGTGAGGGATTTTCTCCTTTTGTTTGTATTTCCTGAGTGTATGGTAGTGTGGGTTACTACAGCAGTGTAATTAATATTAATAAAAGCACGTCCAAAGCAATTCTCTGTTTAGATGTTACCAAAAGATAGGCATTGTTTTTGTTCATCTTCATTTCATTTAGATTGTACCCTCATGGAAGAGGGTCTGCTTTTTTTTCAGTATCTGTGCATAGACTGCCAGCATAGTGAGGTCTCAGTCCAAGTCTGGATATCTGAAATAACAGGTCACAGCTCTAAAGATTCCAGGCAATATGTTCTGCCTTATTCTTTCCCTTTTCTTGCTTTATTGCTAAGCCACAAGCCTTCCACAGAGCAATGGTTGGAGAGGAGAACGGAATTTAGACAATGTTAGGAACAAGAGTTCCTTTTTTCATCAGTCACATCTAAGAATGGTCTTCTCTTTATTATCTTTACCAGCACTGAGTCATGGAGACACAAAGCAGTCTCCTTGAGAAATGCAAAAATTGAGTTTTATCCTAGTAAGCACGTTTAGCAAACCTGCAGTTAAATGAAAGAAGCAGAGTCGTTGCTTGTAATTGAAACAATAGTTCAGGAAATGCTGTCTTTTGGGGCTGGTCTCTCTGTGTGTATGCACAGATGCCTCTCCGTGACAGATGCCTCTGGCAGCTCAGATGAAGCAGCACTGCGGATTGACAACATCTGTGTCACTGACACAAGTGGGGCAGGTGTTTCTCATACATCCCATGTATCTATAGCAGTAGTTGCACTGCAAGTAAGCTGCTTTTTCCATGGGCCAGCTCATGAGCAGGACTTAGTAGCTCTGGTTCAGTTTACTTAAGAACCTGCTTTCTGTGACCAGTGCAGGTAAATTTGTGATGTGCTGTGCAGCAATTCAGTGCTTTCTGCTCTGTTTTCCTTTGGTGAAAGTAGGCAGCCTCCTAGTGTCAGAAGACACTGGTTCAGCTTAGTGATGTAAAAATATGTGCTTCTACTAGTGGGAGAGGCATTCACAGAAATCTGTTATAATGTCTGCTGCTACATAGTAGATGATACATGATAGAAATGGGATTACATGCATATTTGTCAGTAGAGATTTCCAGTCCTCAGCATCTGTAGTCCTTCATTAGTTTCCCATCATTAAAAGAGGAATGAACAATGGCTGAAGACTGAAGATAATAATAAAAACATGGACTCTTAAAAATGTCTAACGGTGAACTTTTGGAAACAGATAATGGCTGATTTCTTTCTATTACATATTCTTGAGAGGATAAAAAAAATCTCTTTTTGTACAAGGCATTTGTTGTAAACAACAACAAAAAGGCAAACAAATACCCCAAATAAACCATACAGTGATTTATTTGTACAAGAGCTGGTGAAAGCTGGGGAGATGCAGCTTGCAGTAGCTTGTTATTAACTCGAACATATTTGCTTTGCGTATCTGTAAACTTAAAGCTTCTTTCTGGCAAAATAAAGAAATCCCTAAGATTAAATTTTCACAGTGCTCTCAGTTCAGTTTCCAGGTTCATGCTTCTAATTTCTTGCATGCCCGATTTCATTCGCCTTTATTTTTAAGCTGATTTCCTAACCTGTGTGTCATGGTAATGTTCAGCAACAAAGCTCAAGCGAGTTGGCTATGTAAGCAGAGCCACTGGAAAGAAGCCCAAAACCCATCTACTGCTGAGATGGCTTTAATGAGGAGGGATAAGAGGTCAGAAGAATGCATTTCACAGAGTGGGAAAGGATGGAGAGGGGAACCCGAGCTGTGCCTTTCCTGGAAGCCTGGGATGCTCTTGGTCCTGCCTGTGTGCTGGAAGCCAGGACACCATCATGAGGGTTTCCTGCACAGGTTGGGAAGCCCTGCTTACCCCAAATATTTAGGCATGTGGGACATCCAGCTCAGCAGGCTGCCAAGGAGCTTGTTAAACTCCAAAAACGCTGCCTCTCTTGTTTCTGTGAAAAAATACTGTCACATCACTGCTGAAGTCAGTATGTTCCTGAGAAATATTTTGGTGATTTGGATGTTCTCCACCAGACAAAAAGTTCTGTTGGGAGATTACGGGAAGAATCTGCCTGGTGGTGTACGACATGTTGCTGCATATTGCTTTCTGAAATCCGCCGTGATATAATGAGACAGGTTTCAGCTGATAGCTGAGAAGGCGACAGAGCCAATATCAGCCCTGGATATTTAATTTCCTGCTCAAGCTGCAACATGTTTCTAAAACTGTACCTTGTTTGTTTATGGCACGAGGAAGAAAATGCTCAGAAAGGCTTTGGTTAACATCCAACTAGACCACAAAGTGCAAAGTAGCTCCAAGAGCTAAATTTGTAGACCTGATTTGTGTAATCAGTAGATAGTCAATAAATATTTAAAAGCTACTTAGCAACATTAGATCAGCTGCAGAAGTGCACAGCTGGAAAGACAAGCATATTCAGCAAAAGCAAATAGTGTTTAAATACATTAGAAATGAGTCAGGTGGAAGTCAGTAAGCAGCTGTCGTACCGCTTAGCATCACTGATGATGGGAGGTGAGGTGACAAATAACATGGATAACAAGCATTACGTGTGGAGTTGTTCCTGAGCCAAGCCTCTGATCTATTCGGGTGTAGAAGATGGGAGCAGAAGAACATCCCTTATCATCCACGGGGTTCTGGGAAACAGTAAGTCTGATGGTAGCTGTTTGCCTTTACAGCTGTCATAGCTGAGTATTACACTACGAAGGTGAGCAAACAGCAGCCACTAAACCAGTTCAGATTCCTGTTCAGCTCCTGCCTGGCTGAGGAGGTGCTAACATCCTCTGGATACCTACTGATCTGTTTAGAGAAGACACTTGAGCTAGCTTGAAACAGCAGTGGCTTCTCTGTGGCATCACTGAGCAATACCAATAGCAGGGCAAACAGGGCAGCACAGTTAATCCAGTATTACGCTGCAGTGCCTGGTGTGGATGTTGTGCATACCTATATAATTCCCAGGGCAAGAGTTTTGTTTACAGCACGTGCTAATACCCGTGCCCTAATGGAGCTCAGTACCTAGTTTGTGTTTAAAAGGGCCAAACTGTCATTTTTGACAGAAGTGACCTGTAGAAGGCAGAGGAAAGTTCTCTTAGTGCAGTGACTGAAGAATGACATTGGGACACGCTTGGAATATCCAAATTCTTTCCAAAACCCAGATTAAGCAAATTTTGTACTCATAAATCTCAGAAATTTGTGCAGTTACTTTTTCTAAGGGACTACTGCAGTCAAATAAGTGATTGGTTATTGGTAAGGAGTGCAAGTAAGACAGAGTGTAAGACTTACACTAATGCAGAGGAAAGTGCTATTTAAGCATCACAGGAAACTATAGATTGCAGCTCTCAAAAACATAATAAAATTGTGGTTCTCCTCAGTAACAGGAGAAGCTTTAGTTGAGAACTTCAATATCAGCTTCTTTTTAGTTCTCATTTGTTTAGAATAGTTTCTCTCATTTAGTTTCTCATTTGTTTAGTGAAGAGGGAGCGTGGGTGCAGAATTCTAGAATCTTAATTTCGTTAAGTAGAAAGGTATTTAGGAAATAGGAACTAGAGTTGCCAGCCTCAGCCAAGGTTGCCAGTTGGAAATAGACTGATATGACTAAGATCATTCAGGTAACTTTTCCACTGGCTTAATGCTTTCATGTTGCTGGCAGAATTTTAAAACCAGATGAAATTCCAAATGCGATGCAGAAAATAGAGTCAGCAATAAACCACTCTGCAGACTCTTGCTTTTTCACTTATTAAATTAATCTAGCAACCTGAAACAAGACAGAAAGCATGGTAAGTGTAATAAAAATAGTTATAAATATAACATAGCCTATTTAGAAGTTAATGCCTGTTATATTTTGGCTGCATGACTGCAAAATATAGCTTAAATTTCAAGGTGTGTCTGTATTATATATCTAAGCTGATCAGTTGTTTTCTTTTTGAGCGAGCATGTTCAATAATATAGCATGGATAAAACTTAATATTTTGTGCCTATACCTTCAGATACCTTCCAATGAATACCCTCAGGTATTATGCAAGAGTTAAGGTTACATGTGATTTATTTAGTTGCAATTACGAAATATCACTAGAGTTTGTAAATATTTTTACATTGGGCAAAAGAACCCCTGAAGTTTATATTTTTTCAGGAGCCTTCGTATGTTCAGTTTACAAGCAAAATAGCAGATGTAGGGGCAAAGCTCAAAGAGTCAGATTCAGAACAAGCAACGGCTCATGTAGCAGTCTGTAGGCCGTAGAACAGTTCTTGCTGTTAGATGTTGTGGATGCAAAAGTTTAGTGTTAATGGGAGAAATATATCGGATTTATGAACTAAAAAACTCCATCAGAAAAATACAGTTTGATCATTACCTAATTCCTGGTGAATGAGGAAGTTCGAGGTAAGGCAGACTGGACACCTTGCTGGTTGTGCCAGTCTGTTCTTAATTTGTGAAGAGACGGATGAGTATCCTTTTGATCTTTCTTTAACTCTTTTTTTTTTTTTTAAAAAAAAAAAAAGCTTTGTTAGTCTATGACCAGAATCTGTATATAAAGTTATATAGGTGTTCTAGTATTCTCTTTCATTGAGGTTGATGTGTCTGCTAACACTTTTCCTCATAGAATCACAGAATCCTTAGAGGAAGAAATCTTTAAAGGTCATCTAGTCCAACTCCCTTGCAATGAACAGGGACATCCACAGCAAGATCAGGCTGCTCAGATTCCTGTCCAGCCTGGCCTTGAAAGTCTCCATGGATGGGGCATCCACCACACCCCTGGACAACCTCACCACTATCACTGTGAAAGACCTTCTCCTCCTTTGCTTTGTACTCCAAGCCCTCACCATACCCAGAAGCATTAAAAGTCCCCTGCCACCCTGGTCATTGCTTCAGGACAGAGAGCAGCTGGGTCACTCTCCCAGTGGTTGTTCCCAAAGCTGGCAGGTTGAGAGTGACTTGGGAGTTGTTTTGGGCAGGACTGAAATGACGTGGCGGACCAGGCAGCAGGTGGAGGAGTCGGTCACCATCCCACTTCATGAACCGGAATCAAAACCTCTGTTGGTGCCATCTGACTGTCAGTTATAAGAAGAGCCAATTTCTTTCTACAAGTAGCAAGGGGCAGCATTTGACCTGTGTGTTTTTTAACATCTTCAGATGATGATGAGTCTGCTCTTATGGATATAACTCTGCTAATACTGTCTTTGCCACTTCTGGATTGAGCTGCTGTGGTAGTGCTGGTAAAGGAAGGCCACAGTGGGATAATTTTTTCACAAACTCTCCATTCTGGGTATGAGCTGCACACTGAAACTCAACGATTCTGAGCTTACAGCCAAACTCTTTGTGAGAGGACTTAGAAAGTTGGGCTTGGGCAGTATCTTGGGGAAAAGTCCGGGGAGACGGAGTAGTGGTTCTTTTCACAATGTTTAGTAATAGCACGGTGATCTTCCAGATGTAGAAGATCAGAGAGATTCTTGTATTTTTCAAGTATACTTACCAGTACTACAGGCATTACCTTTCTGGAGCTGTTGTTGGTATGTGAGAAGAGATGGCTATTAGTTCACATAATGCTCACATCTCTCCACTGGGCCCTTCACTAGTAATCAACAGCAAATTGCCGTAGCTTACAATGGATGTATAAAATGTCTTAACTCTTAAAAGGAAAAATAAAGGGAATAAAATATAACTCTTACCCACACAAATAGCGTACAAGTTTTAAACTTAGGAATTACTTTTATATTGTTTTTTCAGTTGTTGGCAGAGATGCCTCAGGCTTTCATCTATGTAGTTCAAATTTTGTATATGACCTAGGGTTAATGCAGTCTTACTATAATCATCAAGTGTCAGCTCCAGTGTTAATGATTAGGATGTTTTCTCCTCTGAACAGCAGGATACCTGTGCTTGCTCTACTAGCATGTTCTTTTTCCTTTCTTCAGTCCCACTCTTGCCATGGCCCACAGGAATCTCACTGGGAGCTGTAACGTGAACTGTGGATGTAAAATTCATGAGTATGAGCCTGTCTGTGGATCAGATGGAATAACATATTTTAATCCTTGCCTAGCTGGCTGCATCAATGGTGGAAACCATAGTACAGGGGTAAGTCCTTCACCCACTCACCCAACCACCTACAACCATGAGTGGCCCCTCAGGAGTGGAGCAGACTGAAGAGTGCTCTCTTTCTAGGGCGAACATCTCCCCTTGAAGCATGCAGTCTTTTCACAAGTTTGTCAATGTTATTTTTAATAGTAGTTGAGTATTTTTTTGTTTTTTCCTCTTCGAATGGAAGGAAGAACTTAACTCTTCAGGTAACTGAGAAATGTTTTAAACTCCTGTGTAAGTTTAATCATGACCTGTTTAAAGCCACTGGTGTTTGTGCTGGGCTCCTTGTTTCACGTAAGTGGTTGTGCCACTTGCACCAGTGCATTGATAGGTCTTTCGTTTGTGTAGCTGAAGAAAGACTGCCCATTTATTCTGCTCTTGTAAAGCAGCTTCACCATTATCATGACCCTCTCTAGACCCCTTCATGCTATATGATTATCTCTGAACTCAACTAACCTGAAACTAAAAGATGTTTATAATCCACTTTCTCTCTCGGATATGCATTGCCTGTTACAGCCCAGTCTTCCAGTTATACTGGGCTGGGGAAGGGCATCCTGCTGGTAAAGAAGCCATACCATGGGAATCTTGCAGTTTCCTGGACTGGGCGCAGGAAAATATTAAAAGGTACAATTTGACCTTACCAGCAAAAGAGTGATATTTATATGCTCATTTAATACAGAGGGCAAACTCTTGAATTTTTCTATTACAGAACTGTCTTCTTTAAAAAAAAAGAATCATTAAGAAAGACAGGAAGTAATGTAAACATTGATTTTCTGCAGACTTGATTGTACTTTCCAGAAAGCTTATTTATAATGTATCAGTCTGCTGATTTGCAGTTGTGAGCCAGCCTGTGAACAGGAGGGTGGTGGTTCCAGCACTCCAGCACTTCCCTGTCTCAAGTTCGACTAGATAATGTCCCATAAATGCAGGTTCCTATGTAGATTCCACTTAGAACAGTGGTTTTTTTTTTTTCCCTTTAATTTTAATGTTTTAATTTTTTTATTTTTATTTTGAGTATCTTCCTTGTTTGTAGCAGAAAGTTGCTTTGGCCCAATTGTGTAATCTTTGCTACATTTTACCTGATGTCAAACTGGCACTAATCATTTAATAGGGGAGTACTTTAGTAGTTTGTACTCTTTAATACAGATTTTGAAACATGCTGTTTCCTACTATTGTTTAAGAAAAGATCCTTCGTGGCCTGAAGGTAGACAGTGGTGAACAGAACGAGTAGGAAAATACATTTCTTGATTAAATAATGTGTTATGTAGGATACTTTTAGAAACAACAAATACAAGCTTATATCACTCTATAGCACAAAAAATGTTGCTAAGCTATAACTCCGGGATTTAAGCTTATAACATATAGTGCTTTCAAAATTAGCCACTTAAAAATTGGAATTAGGCAAAAGGATGCTTAACTAGAGTTCAGAACTGGTTTATGTAAAATCCCACATTTCTGTTGCATAAGACCTCTGTCTCAGTGCACAAACTTGGTTTCTCTGGTGATGAGCCAAGATTGTGTAGTAAAGAAGACTGTTTTCTGTAGGAGGCCTACTTGGAAGCAACAAGGAGATTAAGATGAGGACTGCAGGAAGAAAACAAACACTTGTGATTTTAGACAGTGGAATGCTACCTTGTGAAACTGGTTTCTGTTATTGCTTCCCTTCCTAAGTGATACTGGGCAAGTCACTTAAACCAAACTTCTCCCAGTTGGTCATTGATTTTTTATTCTTTGTATTCTGGATGATCAACATGAGCAGTAACCAGAAGTGTCATCTGCAGAAGCACTGAGTGCCTAAATCTTTATCTGAAGGCAGAAAAAGTTGTGTTTAGGATATACTAAGTTGTATATAGGAAAAAAATTCTGAAAAAAGGCATCTTGGTTGCCTTAAATTTGCCGCCCACATTTCTGAAACTTTTGATCTGTTTCAGTTACTTACCTACAAAACAGAGATAACACCATCAGTGCCTCATCTCAGCAGTTCTGAAGATAAATTTCACCTTTTTGAAAATGTTAAGCTATAACAATGAGTTTGATTTAAAAAAATCCATTTGAAATATGAGGCACTCTGTAGTAGAGTACGATTAGTGTGAGGAGAAAAATACCTGGGGTCATATTTTGAAAATGTGGAGTAAAATGCTGGATAAATTCTCATTAGGATGTTCAGCTAAATCCCATGGAAAAAAAAATAAGGCAATGCCATAACACAGCTGCGAGTAGGAGTATAAATTAAAGTTGACAGGCAACCCTAATTTGGTTATTTCCTGATGTCTGAGTGCTTAAATTTGCAAATTAAGATGGTCCTGTAATGTAGATTTTGTGTATGTTTGGTCCTACATTTATGAATGTGAACATAAAAATCAAAGCCTCTAACATTATGCAGGCCCTGATCCGTTTCCCTAACACTGGAATATTTTCACTGACCACACAACCTTTTGCCATTAGAAAACTGTAGTAGAACAGATGTAATGGGAGGCTATTTCTGACCTCGCTTTTCCTCATATTGCTCAGATCACAGTCCCCTTTGCCTCCGAAATGCCAGTTTACTACACAATCTCTTCATCCTAGTTTCAGCTTCTTTGTCCATTCAAGAATCCCTCATGTCTTCCAGTCTCACTGTTTAATTCTCTGCTTTCACCTTATTCTCTGTTTTTGCTCTTGTCCACACCCCATCCATATCCATACTCCACACTCAGCTGAAGGTTTCTGGGCTCCATTTGTGAAACTTGGCTTTTTGCTCTTCAGCCAAGTCTGGATCGGTTACCACACAGATATCAGAAGATACCTCCTGAAGATGGCAGCCGACAGCCTGCCACATTCCTGAATATGGCATTGTCAGCACTGCTTAAAGGATATTTCCTCACAGTTTTGATAATACACTAGAATCAGTCTTTTCCTCCAGCATCCTTGTCAGAAGGGAATGAATTGTTTCTGCAAAATTTTCAAAAAATATTATTTTTATAAATGCTCACCTAACTAGTGGGAGTCGTGAGCAATGGGAAAGCATATCTATCATGGGATGTTTGGACCAGCTTTGAAACCACTTGGAGTGGTGATCTTGATTGTAGCTGGGGTCATGATGCTGGAGGCAGAAGAATCCTGATTGGGAAGCAGTATTTGATGCCTGATGAGAAGGTTACATAGGACGTACCACGTCTTTCTCACGTGAGTTTTTCAAGAGGAAATGTTCTCTGTTTCCCTTTTCCCCTCTCCCCAGGTAAGAAATTACACAGAATGTGCCTGTGTCCAAAGCCGCCAGGTTATCACCCCGCCGACAGTGGGCCAGCGCAGCCAGCTCCGGCTGGTCATCGTCAAAACCTACCTGAATGAGAATGGCTATGCTGTTTCTGGGAAGTGCGATCGAACCTGCAACACACTTATCCCATTCCTGATATTTCTCTTCATAGTGACCCTTATAACAGCGTGCGCCCAGCCATCAGCAATCATAGTGACACTCAGGTAAGAACTAGGATATAGGCTCGTGTATGTATTTTTGCTGTGCCTGCTGTCACCGGTGTCTGTGTTAGAAGAATTTAGAATACTAACGTGATAACTCACTTCAGGAAACGAGAAATGTCCAAGAATTTCTAGACCATATAGAGAGAGAGCAAATAAAAACATACCACCTTGATATTCCACTGTCATTTGGATACCTCAGACTTGATTCCTTCTCTGGCTTTTCCACCTGCGCAGTGAGAACAATAATAACACATTGTTACTGTACTGCAGTTATGGATAGGTAAACTGCAACCAGTGAACACTAATACTGCGGAGAGCCTCACTCTAGTGAGTTGCATAAAGGAAATATTCAGCAGAATTTTGTAATGTTCATTAAAAAAGAGAATGCCTCCCTCCCTCCACTGCCAACTGTCCCAAAGCATGTAATGTGCACAGCACATTGGTCCAAGATTTGTGGCCCAAGTTATTTGATTTTTCAGTTTCTGGCTGAGTGCTTGGCTTGAAAAGCTTGACCATCTGACTGCAGTTTTTCTGCTTGTTCTTTATCTCATATTCCAGTGTCACTACAAACTGTTTATCTTAATTTCAGACATCTTGGTTAAGATTTAAAAATAATTTTTAAAATCAGAATAAAATTTGTGATTTACTGAAATTGTTTGCTGTGGCATTGTGGAATATCACTACTTTGCATACAGTCCTTTGAAAGCTTGACATTTTTTCTTTGAAACTATTGGAAGGAATCCCATATTGCTCATGCTGAAATGGAAGAATGTTTAGACAGACTGTTTGGATGTTTTTACTGATATTTCTCCTAATGTTACTCCCAGGAGCTTAGCATACAGAGAGCTGTTAAATTCAGAAGCTGAGTCCATCTTTCAGCAGCTTAACTCTCCATTAATTCTCATGTGTCTGAAAAAAAAAAAAGAAGAAAAATAAAGCAAGAAGTTAGATGAAATAATAGGAAACTGTTTTAAGAAGTCACAAGTGTTTTAGGTGGATTTTCCAATTTCCTTAATAGTTTTGGATCAAATTCTTCAGGCCTTATGTAGATAAAGAAAGGTCCAAAGACAGGATTGAGATTATGGTTGAAGAGAGACAGGAGAAGTTAGCTAATTATTTTTCTAGCAATAAGAGCTAGCAATATGAGAAGCTAAATGGAAGACATTTATAGACAAAGATTTATCATAGCTGTGAAAAAAAGGATGTAAAGTCAGAACAGTCCGCAATGACTATCTGCTATTGACTATTTTGTAAAGGAGTTTTCTTTTTGTCTGCTAGGTCTGTGGAAGATGGGGAACGGCCCTTTGCACTAGGAATGCAGTTTGTTCTATTACGAACTCTTGGTAAGCCATGTAGCTACTAAGCTTAAATGTAACATCAAAGTACTAACATTCCATAAATATACCACTAATGGCCTGACTAATCGTATTATGAACTTAAAATTAATAGCTTCTGAAAATGTTGTAACTGGGAATGTATTTAAAATATTTATTTTTATTATTGACTTTCTGGAATAATATTTTTGTCCCAGAAAAAGGTATTGTAACAGTTTCAAATTTTATTTAAAAACCCTCCCAGAAAAACAATTTGTCAAAATAGCCATGATCCATCCTAACATGTCCATCCTGACATGATTCAGTTTTTGACAAACTAATATTTTCTTCTGACAGCTATTGGTTGATGATACAAAAAGAACAATTTCAGTCTTTTAAATATAGCATAGCAGGAATGTGTTTATCTTCAGTCCTTCTTCTCTCCCACAAATAATATTGCATATTCAAGGCCAGAAACAGGAGTCAGCTGGAAAAGAAGATGAAGTACCAGTGCCCATCCTCTTGAACTTCCTAAAATCCCAACTAGTTCTGGTGTTCAGCTACTACCAACCATGAATAGAGCAAGCAATGACTATTCTAAGTGAGAACAAGAGGAAAAGCATATGCAGCTGCATCTGGTCAGTAAGGCAGCAGTTTTCTTTGAGAGAGGCCCTTTCTGACTCATCATAAAGGTGTTGTATTTCCAGGGAAAACAGAGCATTTAAGACTCTGGTAGTTTTAGATGTTAAATTCTGTTTCTGAGGAAGATACCTTCAAAAGAGAGACTGAAACTCTAGTGGTCTTATCACTTCCATCCTTCTTCAGTAAGAGAAACATTTTGCAGTTTTTTGTGGCTTTTTGTCCTTAATCTAAAGCAGCAATCTTTGCTCTTTCCCAGCTTATGAGTAATGGATGTTCAACAAGTAACGCTATGGAGATAACATCTCATTTTGTTTCTCTGCTGATTTTATTTCCTGAGAGCAGCCCTGGAGTTTCCTTTGGGGGACACATAGTTCATGAAGAGCTGGCTGGGGTCTACAGAGTGAAGCAGTAGCAATTGTTGCATTGTCTTTGCTTTAACACTGTCACTTATGTGGGGTGCTTCTTCAGTGGGATAAGTAGTGGTGGTGGGAAGAATAGTGGGGTAGAAATCTCCAAACTTCTTGACCTACACCTGCTTGGCTTACATGCGTAGTTTCTTTAGAAGTCTTCCTCTATCTGCTAACACATTTTAATTCTGTTGCTATTTTTATTTCAGCTTACATTCCCACTCCAATTTATTTTGGGGCTGTTATTGATACCACATGCATGCTTTGGCAACAGGATTGTGGCGTACAAGGATCTTGCTGGGAATACGATGTCACCTCATTTCGTTTTGTCTACTTTGGGTTGGCTGCTGCTCTCAAGTTTGTGGGATTCTTTTTTATTTTTCTGGCCTGGTACTCCATTAAGTGTAAGGAAGAGCAACTACAGAGACAGAGATGGAGGGCTTCACCGGTGAACACTGTGAGTGAGATGGTTGGCCAAGCTGGACTCCAACAAAACTATGCACGGACTAGATCCTGCCCTACCTTCAGTTCTCGAGGAGACATCGGTATGGCACAAGGAATGAACTGCATAGCACAGACATACCCTGGCCCCTTTTCAGAAGCAATAAATTCCTCAAATGAACATGCATTGGAAGAAGTCACCGCTGAGATATAGACCCCTGGCTTGGTAATGTAACGTTTAGTTTTGTTGGTTGACTTAATTATGGCGCCTTGTAAAACACCTGTGCCTTCTATTTTTAATCTAAATGTAACACATGGTAAAACCAACAAAGCTTAATGCAAACAACCATAGTATGTTCCTGAGGGCTGGATACCTCAAACAAACCTAAGTTCTTAATTCTCCCTTCCTGACAATGGAGTTTTAAAAATTGTGTTTGTAATTATTTCAGATGTGTCCATTAAATGTCCATGCTCTATCTAATATCAGTGTAAGGGTGAGGTATTATGAAAAGCAGAAGTCAGTGGAAGAGTGACAAAAACTCATATCGTTGATGTCTAGATGTCACAAAAATGCTTAAATGTATCATCACTTTCACATCTGCAAATCATATTTTTAAGAGATGAGTAATTACTGTGAGTTCTGCTACAAAGCACAACTAAACTTGTTTAAACTATGCAACTTACTTGGATAATTGTATGTGCAGCAAATTATGTTTGAAGTTTGCTTTTAAAGACATTACTGCAACTCAATTTGAAAGGGGCTATTTTCAGACATACATGTTAAAATAAAAAAGAACGTAACATTTAAAGTACTGTTAATAACATGTTAAGCCATACAAAAGTTATGCATCAGGTAATGTTTGCAAATGTTGAGACATAATATCTTTGTCTTGTCAAAATGTGCATTAATTTTCATTTGATAGGAAGCAGTCATTCTTCACAAAGTACACAGGCTAGGAGGGTATAATACTTGGAGTAAAAAAAAGCACTTAAGTATTAATCTGTGATAACATTAAGGTGTAGGAATCATGTACACATACCATACTAGACGTATTTCTGTAATGATATAGGCCACCTGTGTGGCCCTTATGAGCACTAAATCCATACTTTTCCTGAAAAAGAAAATAACCAGCCAGTCTAGTTCAGCTTTGGTGAAGGAACCTCAGGGGAGAGCTAATGGCCTTGCTTCATTTGACTGGCTGTGTGGGGCCAAGGTGGGGCCAACTCTCTCCACAAGAGTTAGCAGAGAAACCTTCAAGTGGACTGTGAACATGCGGGCTGCCCCCATGCCCATCATGAGGCCTTCCTCCCAACTGCTGGCACTGCTGGTGCTTCTCCCTGGTGCTTTTGCCCTGGTTCTGCCTTTCTTGCTGCCTGCCTTGGGGCAGGCTGGTGGAACCACCCTGGAAGCTGTAGGCGTATGGTTTGTCCAATACGTGACCAGCCTTCCTCAGCTTCGTTTAAAGCTTTCTATGAGAACAAAGGGTGAGCCGGCTCTCCTCCACCCACCCAGGGAAGAGCTAAGAATACAAATTGTCTGCAAGCAGGGACCCATGAGATGTAGTGTGGACTTTACTTATTCCAAATTACTACACTGTGTTTTCTCCCCTGCTCTTAGCATTTCATTTATTGCTCTGGAGGCTTTGTAGTGCCCTTCTTATGATGTACTAATAATGTCTCAAAGGGCAGGGAACGATTTCAAGTGGACACTGGGAAATCAAAGCTGTATTTTGCCCTGCAGGGAAAGCCTTACTAGTTTAAGAAATTGGAAGCATTAGAAGAAGAACTCAATGATGGGCAGACTTTGGATTTTGCCATGCATGTAGCCTGCACAAAGTCAAATAGGAGAAACTAGAACTTTGGGAATGTAAGGATTTTTTTCCTAGTTTAATTTTTGATTTGTAAGATGATTAAACATATATGGAACAAAATCCTCTTTCCCATGAAATTAAAGGGAATACTCTCTGGCATCTGGATTTCCTTCTCCTTTGCCGGTTGCCTTCCACCATCTCCTGTCTCTCCTTGACCAGCATGAGGCATTACCCACAGGCTTGGTTCCCCTGCTTGAAATGTTGGCTGCTTATTTCAGAATATCTCAGTCCATTCGTGTGACTTGTAATTAATTCCATTCTCTGTGGCTGCAAACTCAAATGCTTCTGCTCTAAAATACAGCATAGAGGAATATCATTATAATCACCTTCTGCTATTCTGTAGATACTAATACCTTTTTGGATTCAAGCCTCAGAATTTTTTTTTTTTGTCTTTTGCAGCCATTGGGCACAATATATCTGCAGTCAGTTTGTGCCACCTGGGATTTTAGCTTCTATACTTCTCATCTCAAGGAATAAATTTCCTTGGCTCAGAGGTACTGGAGACAATTTATTTTTTGACATAGGAGATCAGAATAGATGATAAAAATGTCTCCTCCTCCTACGGTCTTGAGTGCATCTTGCATCAAGAAATTCATGTCATGGTGATATTTGAGGCAAAGTAGTAGGACAAAGTGTAATTGCAGCCCATCACCCATCCACTTTAATCACTCACCCATTTTAATCAGCATGGGATGAGGTGAAAAGAGACAATCTTCAAATAGCTCAGAAACAGAGCTTTTAGGGAATCATAAATGATATGATAAAGAGGCTGGAGATGAATCATCTGTCCTGATCTACTCTATTTCATGCCTTGCGTGCACATCTTTTCCATACAAATATCGAGGGAGAGCAGATTAGGCTTGTAAGATTGTCAGGAGCTAACACTGATCACAAAGAATGAGAGCGATGTAAGTGACACATCTGCAACTGCTGCAGCTTCTGAGCTGATCTCAAGGGAATTCAGAGCTTGTCAGAATTGAGGATTTCTGTTTTTTAGGAAATCCTGACACCTCAGCTTCTAAAAGCATTTCTTTTTTTAATGTCTGAGAAACTGGAACATAGAAGGAAAGATGCTCATTTCAGAAATTCTGAAAAAGATATGTTTGCATACCTTCTTGTAGCCTTTTAATTTTCATTTCAAAATTATGTACTTCACAAAAATAACCAAAAAATTCAATAGTATTTTTTTAATCTAGATAATTTTGACAACGTTATTTCTAGCAAATCATTTAATTAAATCAACATCCTCTGAGGGAAAGAAAACACACCCTCTGGCCAACTTTTGATTTATTCCTGAAGGAGACTTTGTTGTGAGTAAGCTGTAACAGTCTAAACTAAGCCAATAAAGGCATGCAGGGTAAAAACAGTAACTCACCAGAGGAGTCAATTCCAGCCTTGTCAACAGTGACAGAAATATGGGCCGAAATCTGCTGAGCAAACACTATTTTCTGAGGCTACCAGTGCAGAAGGAAACAGAGTTGCCAGACAAGATGTATGCATCCTTATCAGTAGTCACCATCAATGCGTGGTGCTAAACTGATTCACAAAGGAAAAGCTTTACCTATTGTCCAGCAAGGGTGATCATGCTGTTTTCCTGTTGTGAAACCATCTGACCATAAAATGTAAAACTCCAAAGTCATTTTGGGTTAAGTTGTTGTAAGTTCTGCCATCCTCCTCTCTCCCTGCAAAGACTTAAGTTTGGTTAGCAGCAAACACAAGAACACGTAAAGCAGGAGTCCTGCCTTCCTGCTCATCCACACATGCTATTGGCAGAGTACCAAAGTCTTCTACCTCCAGCTAACCAGCCAGGGATAGTAGGGAGCAATGACACCTAGAGTTTAACTACAAGTCCCCAGAGAGCCATGCTATCATATGGGCAGCCCGGTTTCCTCTTGCACAAGTTATTCCTGGTTTAGAATGAGGGACATGAGAGGAGAAGTAGCCCAGTGCGTAGACATGACTGAACAGATCATCATTTCTTATCTAAGGCCTCTCATTTCTCCCTGTTTCCTCAAAAAGGGGAAGACTTTAGAAAAGGAGTAACGATAGCCCTGGATGCATATGAACATGGCCTATGAACCACTCTGTTCATATTGAGTGGTTTATATAGATTCCAGTGGATGTAGTCATGGCTGGAATAACTGGAGAGTGATGCTCTGTATTTCCAATACTAGGCAAAGCCCTGCATTCTTGGTCCTCTTTTCCACATGAGCATACTGGACGCAATATGGTATAATTTGGAACTGGTGGCATTTTATATATTTTCAGGACAGTGTAAGCAGTTACAAGAAATAAGTTAAATGTTCTGATGCAATTTAAATGGAAGCTTTTGGCTCTTTGTCCAGCCATTCTATCTTTAAAAATGCATTTAATAACTAGCTGTTCTTCAGAACATCCTGTTAAGTGAAGTAAGGGTACAAATCTCCTCCCAGGTGTTAGAAATGTAAGTTTGAAAGCCCTTAAATTAATCAGAAACACTTGAGTGTAGTGTTTTCAAAAATATGTTTGCTTTCTTTAAAAAAATATAGCTCATAAATTCATAGCATAACCATTCATTATGGCTCTGATCCAGCAGAACATTTAAATACATGTGTAAGTTTATATACTTAAGTGATGCACTTAAAAATAATGCATGTATGTAGGCACTGGACTGAATCCCATGTGCGTTTGGAAAGGTGTTCCTTTACCCAAGGAGTAGTTTCCATGCTGAGATGTTTTTTACCCATGGATTCAGTGATTGTCACTAGAAGAGCACAAAATGGCACCCAAGTACTTCCCTGTGGCATTCACATGGGCCTACTTCTACATCTGGCAATGGAGGAACACTTGTTTTCAAATAAAAGACAGTTCCATGTAGCAACACTTAGCATTACAAACTGTAAAATTTTTACTAGAATTCTTTACTAGAATTCTTAATTCTGAGTGAAGGTGTGATTGTGCAGTGAGGGATATTACTATTCTGCTTTGAGAAGCAGAGGGCATTCCAAGCATGTATACAGCAGGCAGTAGTTGTCTAGCTTCAGAACAAGAGTCATCTCATCACCGTGGCTGATGGCATCTGACATCACCTCATCCAGCAAGGGATGGCAGGTGTCCAATCATCTCAGATAATGGTTGCTTCCATATTCAAAATATTTCATGGACTTGCTCAAAGATATGTTCTATATCTAGTTCATAAAGCACACCATTCACGTATTTTATGAATTTCTGGCTGAAAATTTAGATATTATGTGTGGATACAGAATAAATAAGGGCATATTTCTGACCTTAAAAGCCAATGAAAACACTCATAATGCTATAGGTTTGGACTGTGCCCTTTCACAGGATTTGGACCCAGAGGTTTGAATGACACATTTGAACCTCACTGCTGTACGGAACTTCAGTGAGCACGGCTGGGGAGAGGGGTCAGCACCTTCTGTACTGTTCTTGCAGGTTTTTCCCCAAATTGCCTGAATTACTGCTGCCTTACTACTCTTTGTGTGTGTATAATACCACTGCTCTTCATGTTGTTATACTGACAAAAAAATGACGATAAATAGGTCCAAAGTGTCTTATTGCTATTTTGGAGCCAGGTTCTTGGCCTCAACAATCTGATATCGAGGCTGAAGAACTGGGCCCATCCCTTATGTTGGACATTAACAAGCTGATGCATTAGCAAGTATAGGTGAACTAAGTGACATAAAGTGCTTGTTTAGCTTTTGTACTCTGATTACTGGTTAGTACTACTGTTTTCGTAGATCAAAGACAAAATATTCCCTTAACAAGTTTATCTTTGTCTTTTTTCCTCAATAATCTCTCTTTTATAACAGCATAGGAAATGTCATGCTGCACTATCTGCATTCCCACAGCTGAAGCCATCCAGCTGTGACTGCTTTCCAGGGGTTTAAAACACCTAGGAGCAGAAGAACTACATCAGTCTGAATTGGCAGAGCTTTGAACAGTGCTTGCTGGTTGTAGGTTAAACCTGTAGTAATACATTTCAGGTTCTTCACATGCTGGACTTGATTTTTGAGACATTTTTATCCTTTAGAGCGTTTAGAAGACAGACAGTTGCTGTCATGATGCTAGAATAATTATTTGGTATGGGATTAGGGTTTTTATTTATCTTTTTCTTATATAACTTCTATTTTTTTTTTTTACATCTAATAATTGCAAAAAGGGTTAAGTGTAAGCATTTTCACTGAGTTGAAATGGGGAGCCTTCAGCATGGCGACTGGCTATGGCCAGAGTTCACATGATTCTTCTTCCTTATTTTGTTCTGAATACCCAATATTACACTAATACATGATATTACATGGCCAAAGCTTTGAAAGTGTACCTGGTCCTCAGGAAGGAGATTTTCCCTATCCTTTCCACAGACTGAGTAACATAAAGTAAGGATGACAGCTAACAAGATCCGTATCCAATATCCATACCCACACCCACATGCAGTTAATAACTGTAGTTTTTAGCATAAGCTCATGAGCTTCCAGTCCTTCAGATCAGCTCTTTTGACTTAATCCAGCCTTTCAAACACAGGTCTAGCTCTGCAAGTTCGAAGTACACTGGCTGCTCTAAAAGTTATGCCTCCTATTTGTTGAAATTAAAACAGATACAAACTGTAAAACACTATTTTCAGCAGTCACCACCATTAGCTATGCAATTTCATCAGTGATGAGCAAGATCATCTCCTTACCCTTTTCCCCTTTTCCCTTTTCCCGGGGCGTGGGCCCGTGGGTCTCCCGTCCCCTTTGTCACGGAGCTGGGCCGAACGCCCGTAAACCGTTGACAGCCTTCATGCTGCGCTTGTAATAATCTGCACCAGTGGAAACAACCACTGTCACAGTCTGCAAGGCTGAAACGTACCACCCACCACCTCACTGTGCTCACATCCCCTGTTTGGTCTCCATAAATGTTCAGCAAGCGTTGATCAGTGTCAATGGGTACCATTTTTTCCACATGAAGGAAAAAAATGTCACACTATTGCTCCATCCACACTTCCATGTCGGACGCCATTGTGTCAGACTGCCCCTCTGCTGCCATCTGTTACATGGCAACAACATGTAAAGAAATATTGGTGGCAAGGTTTGACTTCTGCTGCCGTACCACCAGTATCAGCCTCTGATACCAATATAATAAAATAGCAGGCACTACTTTTGAAGCAGCCCTCATAGCTCCAAACTTTGATTGGTTTTGATTTTTATAAAACAGAAAAAATGCTTATTTGTTCACGTTCCATTTTCTTATGTTTTCTATGTCAAGTTAGCTGTCACAATGTTATCCTGTTACAGAATTTTATTCATGATATAGAATAGCTGAAAAGCTGTGGAATTCATGAAGGGCTACAAAAAGCTTTCAAAGTATTGGTCAGCTCAAGGAAGAGTGAGCATGATAATCTTTGGACAAAAGACTAAACAACATTATGGTGCTAATAGCTACTGAAGTATTCTATGATGTATTCACTATCACTTCAATGACACGTTCAAGGCATGCCAATGATACAACAGCATGTGTTTTTGTTGTTAAAGTCTGCAGCTTCTCCAGCAAAGTCGGTGTTCATAGTTCCTAGTGAGCCAATTCCTGCCTAGCTCTTCTGTCCTTTCAGGAGGCAATACAGGATTTGGTCCAGCACTAGTGACTAATGTAGAAGTTGTATAGACCATGGAAATCTCCTATAGGATGCATGTAGAATGTTACTTTCTTTAGTGGCTTTGCTTAAGCAGAGACTGAAAATAAATTCTATAGGAATGACAGGAAGTGATAGCACCCTTAACCAAGCAACATTAGTAAGAGTTTGAATTAAACTGAGGATTCAGATCTGAGATATTAATGTTCTTCCATGAAATATCAGAAAGAGGGGGGTAGAACAGGAGCACATTCCAGCTCCAGCAATGGAAAAAGCCAAATCTGGCCAACTTTCAAGAGAGCTAGGATGTACAACTGAGATTTTTGGTGGTTGACTCTTTGAGACAACACTTTGCCTTTCCATTTGGAACTGAAAGATAATTCTTTGATGCTATTGTACCTGGACTGCTCATTCTGAGGATCCATTTGTATCCTACACGACACAAAGTGGTACACCTCAGAAATTTTACCTCTTTAACAAAGGTACATTTGAAAACATGAAGGGAAATGTCAATGCAAAAAGTTGGACAAAATAATTCAAAACTGTTTCTGTACAAAGAACAACAACAAAAATGAATGTGGAGTCACTGTGATCCATGTGTCAGTGAAGGCATTCTTCCTAACAGACCTGCTCTGTTTCCCACTTGAGCAAATGGGAGTTTTGCCCTCGGCTGCGGTACATACCTCTACCAAATGATTTAAGCAGCAAGAAAATAATCTGGGTAGCACGGTAGGAGCATGGAGTGGGCACAATGCCTGTAACTGTTCCATTTTTTTTTAAAACCCATTATTAAGCAAATGTGTAGAGTATTAAGGACATTTGTAGAGTATGTCTGACTGTATGAGTGTGTGGGTGCTGTGCTGTGGTAAAAAGAGACTAATTGGTTTATGCATTTTTTTGCATACTTTAGGGATTTTTAATTGATATTTATTTCTCAGCAAAGCTTAGAATAATTTTAAAGCTGTGTAACACATTGTTTCATGAAATCTATTGTTGGCATCTTGTAAACATGTGTTTACAAAACAAAGTCTTGAATACTTGATATTGGAAAATAAAAAGTAGCATATCAAGTGTGTTTTATTTCTGATGAGGAAAAAAAAAAGAAAACAACAAAAAAGGTACCTGGATCAGTGTGCGATCAGTCCGGATCAGGTGATGATGTATTCCATCTTTCAGTGCTCAGTCAGACAAAACCAAATCTTTCCACTGAATTCTGCAAGCACTGAATCACAGCGAAGTATTGATTGTGTAGAAATAAACTGTAAAATTTCACCATCTCCTCTAGCAGTAAATCTGATTTATACTGGGTACATACTAAGAAAAACAAATTTGTTTGAAGTTGATATTGGCAGAGTTGGAAAAATACATAGGATACAAGTCTGTGTGCATCTGTGCTGCTCAATAAAGGGCCGGAGAATCAACCCGAGGACAGGGCTCCTGATGTCTGTGCTGTGCAGTGCTTATTTCACTCCATGGCTCTGATTTGGCCACACCAAGCCATTTCCATGTGGTTTGTGGCACAGGGCTGTGCCACAGGGAGCTTCCAAATGGCAGAATTGGCCAAGACACCGCGGGTTTCCCTATTCCGGCAGCCTCTCAGCACCACAGGCTGTGTGCATCAAGGCCCATGTCCTCACACAGCACTACAGGCCTGTAGCACACACCCTGCTGCCACACAGCAAAAGCTGTAGTGGGTGCAGCACAGTGGACCCTTAGGACCACCTTGTAGTACGGTGGACATTTAGAAATGAAAACAAGTGGGAATTGTATTTTGGGTGCATGGGAACATAGCAGAGCCAAGAGGAGCCCCTGAGCTAAGTGGTGCACAACATGGTTGCGGCCCACCTGGTCTAGCAGTGTGGATGTAGCTAGTTCACTCCGTTCAGTCTTGGAGCTCTCTCTTTTACAGTCTGGACTCACTTTTATGTAAGAGCACAGATATATCCACGGACAGAAACTCAGGTGCCCAGCACTTCGCAGGCTGGGGCTCTCAGGCAGTTCGGTTGATGTGCACAACCTTCGGGGAGCGGCTGCTTCATGGACTGGGGGACAAACCTGGGGGCCCCAGCCCTGTCTGGCTGCTGAACTCGCAGTAAGAATTCTTCAGTTTCCTTTTCCAAAACATATAACCACATTAAAAAGCATCTTAAAAGGCAGAATGAATGTTTCCATTGCCCAGCGCCAAAGCTGTTAAAAGAAGGAGCGGGCTGTGAATAAAGCTGTCAATAGCTTTCTGGCACGTGGAGGCCACTGCTGCTAGTTTAAAGCTGAACAAAAGGGAGGGGCTGCGGGCCACGCAGGCGGCGCCGGGCACAGGAGGGGCAGTGCTGTGCGGCTCGGCACTGACATCTGCTGCCTGAGCGGGAGGGAACCCCGGCAGCTCCAGGTGGCTCAGGCTGTGAGTGCACCTCCTCAGACGGGACGTGGTTTTACAGTGACTCTGCAGCTTGTGCCCCTCCGACTGCACTTTGGCTCTCACTGCAGGCTGCTGTCAGAGTACCCCACCTGGATTGCTTTTGCTGAAACAAAAGGAAGGAATTTTATTACAGGATTACACCCACTGGGCACCGACTGCCCATGGGTGCTCGGGCTGTGAGAACCATCCTGAGCCAATCCTCTCTGAAAATGGCTCATGGCCTCTCTGCCCCAGCTGTTCCACCACACAAACTCTCTCGTGTTGCATTTCAGTGACTGCCAGTGCAGACAGAACAGCTATCTAAGGGGTTTTAGGGATGGTGAGGCCTGCACTATGAAAAACTCTCAGTTCTATTCTAACATAAACACAGGTTCATATTTCCTGAGGGTTTTAGGTGGTAGGAGGTATCAGGAAGTGGCTCATGCAGTTCAGGGGCGTGAGGACATTACTGGCTGCCTTCTTTAAAATCCCAGGGGGAACACTTCACCTAACACTGACACTTCGCAGAGACGTGCAAGCCTTAGAGATATTTCTAATCAGCTCCAGGCCCTTTCCAGAAAGTAGAAAATGACATCATGCCTTTCAGAAAAGATGCACCTTCCATTATTTCGCAGATCAGACAAAGCCAACCAAGCAGGTCCTTCTCTCAGGCCTCTCCATTCCTACTGCAAGGAGCACTTACCATGAAAGCAGGTTGGGGCATTTGCTTTCTTCCCTAGCCTATCACTGTGCAGCACCTGTAAGAGCTTCCTGACAGTCACACCATGCGCTGCTCAGTGCTTTGACTGTCAGCTACGGGATAAGAAGATCTGTATATGGAAGAAATGCAGACTTTGGGACAGCCAGAGGCTGTCTAACATGCTGCTTAGGACATCCACTTAGTGTGGATATGATAGCTTTTGGCACTCTTTCTTTGGGTTGGTTTTATGGTCGATGCATGTTTCCAGAGAGCAAGGACCAGAGCTTAGTCCTCGCTGTACCTCTAAGCTTCACAATGAGTCTCTTTTTAATTTTTTTTCCAATGCATTACTATAAGAGAGCTTCAAAAAGGTTGCTACATAAACTATCTGACAGTTTGGAAGGCAAGGCACTATTTTGGAAGAAGGAAGGTTGATCACTTTCACACTGAAGAGGATGCAAACTCACATCTTCCGTTTCATGAGCGAGTACTTCAAGCTGTCACATAAACAGGAAGGACAGGAGGGGTGTCCATGGATGGACCATGCTTTTGCACTGTTCTCTTCTCTCTCTCTGCCAAAGCTTTAAGAGAGGAGAAAGCATCTTGCTAAGCTATGTCAAAGAAACACTCTGAGAGTGGAGGGCTCATGTTTGTTATTGGATAATTCCCTACACAAAGACACAAAAAAGGTAGATGTATCGGACTGTACTTTAGTTTGCCTTTATCCTTTGAGTTGTCCTGGACTTGCTGGTTCAGCCTGTTTTGAAATGTATCCTTGGTTTGCCAGTGTGCCTTCCAGAGGCAGTATCTCTAGAACTGTGTATCCAGCACTGCCATGAGAGATCTTTAAGCTCTGGGGTTGATCAGTGGTCCCTTCTCCTGATTCCCACATACAACCTCTGTAACTTCAAGTCTGCAGAAGCAGAGTGTCCAAGCACTGTGTAAATGAAAGAAAGGGTCAAGAAATGCAGCTTCAGAGGCAGATTTTAACTTAAGTACCTAACTGCATTCACAGGCCGCTGAGGACACGCAGAACGTGTATAAGACAGCCTTTATCTTGAAGCCTAAGTTACTTTTTTCATTCTCCTGTGTGAGGAGACATTCCTGCTCACAACAGATCTGCAGTCCATTCTCAGTGGTCCATTCCCAGTGAGCCCTGTGTTGTGCCCTGCCTGTTGCACCTCGCTGTTGTAGGGAGAGCTTTGCAGGGAGGGATCAGGGGATGGCACGGTGGGACATTGCTTTACTCCTGTGAAGCGCAGCTGTGCAGCCTTGTGCCTTGACTTCAGGGTAGAAAGGATTGGGTGAATTGGGGTGAAAAAAAATAAATCACAGCGGGTCGTAAACAAAAAATATATATTATTCACAATCTCCAGGAATAATTTATAACTAACAGAATGTAGTGTGTTATTTCATTACCCATTGCTTTCAGTGTGGATGGATTCTTAAAGCCAAAAACGTTAACATATTTTTGAAATAAATCGGAATTGCTAGGAAGGCTGGATCATCTGGACTTCTCTGAAGCAGGTAAAGTAAAACACTTTTTATTTCAAGAAATATTGCTTCTAGACTTTCCCGAAGCCAGAATTGTTCTATAAAAGTATCACAGAAATATTATACAAGATTTAAAAACACAGCTGGTATCCTAGTAACTTGAAACCTATGTACAAATAGCATCATTCATGACCATAAATACGTTTGTTCTATCAATCAGCCCATGACACATACATCAGATAAAGAGCTAGTTAATTTTAACATATGTACAGAGTCCATCAAAAAGACTGCTTCTTAAAATTATTAAAATCCTACTAAAACAATCTTGTTTTTAAAAAGTTTCAACTGAAAATACAATGTGATGAACGTAAGTTTAACCTGCAGTGCTTGCAATAGCCCCAACACACTTGCTACACTAAATAAGACGTAAGAGATAGGAAACGCTCCCAAGAATCGGATGCTATGGAATTACATCTGTTTGAGGTAATTCTCTTTTGGTGGTGTTGTGCTAATCATTTTGAATTTATTAAAAAAGAAATATTAGGTTTCTAGTAGTACAGATTTTCAAAGTTATTTTTGTGTTATACTTTATAAAATTTAAAGTTTGGTAAAGTTCAAGAAAAAAAACTTCAGAACAATACAACAACAACAAAAAATCTAAGCTACTATTTTTTACCCCATGTGCCTTTTGCATCTAGAGTAATGTAAATCTAACATGATTTTATCATTCCCTTTAATGTCTGTTCAAAACAACAACAAAAATGAATTTAAGTCTCGAAAATAATGCTTTCGAGATATCATTCAGGCTAATAAAAATCAGATCTTGTGACAAAAAGCATATATGGATTGATGTAAACCTTTCTACCAGTATCAGATAAAAAGAAAAGTCAAAAAAAACCCTCATGTATTTTTAATACTGACAATATCATATATAGGGAAACAATCCAATTTAAGCAAATCCTCCTATAGTTAACAATTATTAGCCATACCTTTCTGAGGGTAAATGTAATCAAATCAAAGTAACAAAAACATGCAATACTTTTGCTAAAATGATATTCAAACAGTCCGTTCCACAATTCATGCTGATTATCTCTTTCCTGTCAATCTATTTATTGGTTTCACAATTACATTAGTCAACAAACTGAGAACAGGTAAGTTACTAGATTCATAAATGGTATGGCATACAGATTTTAAAAGTGCAACATCGTTTTAGTCAAAAGCGTGGCATTAGGAATTTCCAGTGGTTAAAATAATTTATCAAAAATACATTATGCAGACAGATTGGGTGGACTGACACATTCATTCATGGTGGGATCATTTGGAAATAGAGAAAGTCACTTGAACATCCTCGTCAAAGAAACTGTTTTAGCTTACAGAGAATGTGCTACTGCATTAGAAAGTTAACACTGTTTCTTTACATTAAAAAGCTGGAAATCTTGCTTTCCAGTATGGAGAATCACTGTGAAAGTATGTATGTATGTGTGTGAATAAAATACACACAGAAAAATACTGAACTGGTCTTAATTTAGCTGCAAATTGTATCTACAGTGAACATGGAATGTCAGTTGTCATGATTACCTTTATTAGTCTGCTAATAAGAAAAAGGAGAATGCATTTAATGATCTGCAACTTGATCTAACCCAAGGAGAGTGGAGATGAGGCACTGCCTTCTACGTTTAGGACTTGTGAAGTGTCCCCTGTAAGACTCTGTTCTGCTTTTTTCAAAAATGTCCCTGTTTTCTGGGTACTGACGGATGAATCCCTAATGGATACATTTACAGCCTGATGAACAACAGGTTCATCGGACCTCACGGGAAGATAGATTTGATCTCCAAATATGTCTCTCATAGCATCAGTGTCCTGATGAGTGTCTTTTTGAGGAATGCTGATGGGTTGTAGCATGAAGCTATGCCGGGACTCCAACTCCATCAAACCATTTCCACTGAAATCCATATCAAAACGGTCTGATTCTTTATCCTCCATCCATTTTTCTGCTTGATTATTTCTCCAGTGTGCGTCGTTCAAACTACTTTTTTCAGGAATATCATTGTTTAATTCAAGTTTTCTTTCCTGACTTAAATTCATGGTGTTCAAAGCTAGGGCTGCAAAGTCTGTTGGCACAATAAGCTGCAATTCTTCTCCAGTCAGGCCACTCGCCTCTTCTGCAGAAGACAATTCCGCTGAGGTTGATGTAGATGATTCGTCTCCGTCCCTGTTGCTTTGAGCAGTGTTAGCCTTGTCTGTTTTATTTTGCTGGTAGTAACTGTTCAGCAGTGCAAACATTCTATCTACATCCTTCAAGTAATTAGTCCAGTCAGCCAGACTAAGTCTGTAGTTGTATCTGTGTTCATATACACTTTCATTCACTCTGTACAAGTCTTCCAGTCCTTGCCAGTTGATGTCACCAGTGAGACTGGGCAGGTTAGCCTTCCCATCCATCCCATAACTGTCCTCTGTTAAAAGAAAGAATAAAACCTAATGGTGAACACCAGCTTAAAAGTGCAAGCAAAGCTGCCGCGTGCGTTTCTACTCCCATTTGCTTGAAAGCACCACTATGCATAGCATATCTATCTCAAAATGGAAGATACTCCACATCTTCAGTCATCTTGCTAATGATTGTGGCCTCAGGTGTGTCACAGCTCCTGTGCAGAACACACAGCAGTGAAACCCCTGTCTTCTGCTGCATCCTTGGACTGACTAAAATGGGGCAGAATCTGCCCTAATGGGGCTTTGTGATGGCATTTAAAGATAAATCTTCCCTCTGGTATTTCAAGGCAGAAAACTTGCTTCAGTACATAGCTAATCCATTTGCCTTTCCTAAACATTCCACCAAATGATGCAATGAACAAACAATGGTTGAGTATAATAGATGGGAGTAATGCTGAAAGCTATTAGTGACGAGAACTTCAACAAGGCCCATAGGAATTTGATGTATAGCTTGAGACATAAGTTCAGCAAACCAACTAGCCAAGTTTTATTTAATAAATTATAGTCTAAGGTAGTTTCTGTACCTTGTAAGCATTTACATTAATTTACATGGAGCACAGAGAAGAAATAAACACCGCAAAAGTTTGGTGTGAATTTATTTATAGGACTTTACCGCTCGGTAGAATATCATTAAAATTTAGATAGCATATTTCCTAAAGTCTTTTTTAATTAAAAAAAATCTTTTAAAGGAAATATGTAAGATTTATCAGACAATATATCTGAATAAAGAGCACTGGAACAACTTTTTTCTTTTGATCACAGCCAGAAAAATTGAAGGTGTGAAGAATATAAATTTCTGAAAGATTTTTAAAAGCCCCTGCAGTGACTATAGTGACTCAGGTTATCAAATGTACTGTGAAATCCATTTTATACTGACAAATTACACTGAATATGATTATTTCATTTAATTCACTGCACATCCAAATATTTTCCCTAAAAAAAATACCCTACAAGGAAAAAAGAACTAGGTACTGCAGAAGTCACTCAGGGTAAGTGGCAGGCCTGTCCTCACAAAAGATCTCATAGGCAATATTTAGCAATTAATTCACTGAGACAACTTATTCATTTTCTGAAAATTGTACAGGAAAGTAGGCTTGTACTAAGTAACTTAGAAGTACAAGAGATTATAGTCCAATTGTGTGAACTGAGTACACATACTTATCTATGTATTAGATGCTTCTGCTCTACAGAAAATTTTTGACATCTCTATTAGTTTATTTGTATTTTAACTTGGCATTTCTCATTCAGGTAAAACAGGAGATTCAATGTCTATCTATCTATTATATTTTATAGTCTTTGCTTCTTTACTAGCTTGGGATTTCACAGTGGAAAAAAATTCTCTAATATTTAGTCCATCATATAGAAAGTCATAAAAATACTGTCATGGTCAGAAAAAAAATCATGATGAGGGGCCTGATTCTGCTCCCATCAAAATCTGAACACTTTCCTTACTTGGGAACACCCAAGCCTTTGCAAATATTATACAATGTAAAATGTAAATATTTTACTTTTTTAAAGCCAGTACAAAAAAAAAAGTCCTTCCAACAGAAGCATGGTCCTGCTTTGTATCTTAGACTGGCTTGGCAAACAGCTGGCAAATTCCCTATCACAGGAAACAACACAAGCTTTTTTGGATCTAGTAGAGCAGCTATGGAAAAGGGCCTCGCTTGGCACGACCATAAGCACCGTATACGTAAGTTAGATTATGAGTAATTTGTTTCCTGAAACAACAACAACAACAAAATACTGTAGAGGTTTCAAGAAATAAGTCTTACTGTTCTAGTGTTCAGAAGAATAAAGGGCTCTAGGAATGATCGTAGGAAAGGATGTACTTTTGAGGAATTTAATTAACAACACTACAAATGCTACAAATCCTCTGTTATTATTTGTATTGATAACTTCAGATATTTATATATTTTTTTAATTTGCCAAATATGAGTCAGTGTAGGAAAACAAACTTCCACAGGAACAGTCAGTAGTTAAAGTGGTGATATATTATGGAAGAAACTGAAACTGGAGTACTGCCATTTGATCATTAACAGGTTTGGAGCAGTATGGAGCAAAGCACAGGACAAGATGTTGGCTTTTGGCCCAGTATATTCTCTGCTGCCTGTCCAAGGGTGGCACTGTGAAAAGTGGGGATGTTCTGGGGCCAGTGAGGAGGAGCTGGGTTCCCCATGAGCCTCAGTAGCAGGGCATTGGGTCTGTGCTGCAGAGAAGTTATACCAGCAAAGAGCTTGTTGCATTTCTGCAAAGTAGCTCAAAGATTGAGACCATCAGACTGAATCTATTCTTTTCCCCTCTAAACATTGCACTGTTTCTGCAGTCTCAGTTTCACCGCTGATGACTGAGGAGTTTCACAGCTGAGAAGGCACTGGAAATTGATCTGTGAACTTCATGTCCATAAGAAAAAAATAACTTGTTTAAACACATGGAACAGAGATAACTTGTATTCATACATGTTAAACAAGTAGGAAAGCTAAATCTTAAGGTCCTAGAGCTGACTGTACGTTGGTCGACTGTGCAAGTCATCTCACAGCTTAATTCCACAACTTAGCATTAAGCATGACGTTTCCCACTGAAATCAAAGTATATAGGAGGGAATGGAGAGGAGAGAAAAGGTCTTCTCCTGTAAGAAATCTCATTACAAAAAGGCATGAAACAGAAAAGTGCACATGAGTTGCATTTGAGTAACAGTATGTCAGTGGTTTCCTCTATCAATATTTGGGAATCAATCACCTATATCACAGACCCTAACAAGATAAAAAGTGTTGCTAACTGTTCATAATAAAACATTTTCAGTTTTTTTAAAAAATCAAGTATTATCTAAACTTCATTGACCAATTATTATGCCTCAGAGTCCCATGATGCTATCTGTGGCTGTGTTATCCCAAAAACCAATACAAGATGTGGATGCATCTCCACCTAAACTAAAGGCAAGTAGGTACAATCACCTTCTTGGTGGCTTTGAAAATCCACAGACAAGGAGAAGAGAGGAGACTGTGATTTCTATATCCTGTAATTAACTACATATGCAGAGTCATGTTCTGACTGTTCAAGGACACAGGCGACATGCATTCTTCCCTGTAGAAGCTTTCTCCCTATGTGTTAAGGGCATTTTAAACTGGAAACAGATCTAAGTGGAGAAAAGATCTGAAGGAAGCCTAAGGGGCAGTTCAAATGACTTGGCAGCATAGGGCTTTTCCTTTCTTCTTCCTTTGGTTTCTCTGCAGACACACACACATATATATATATATGTATATATATATATATATATATATATAAGATCCTGTAACAAATCCTTTTATTGATTCCTGATAAATATTTTTTGTTCATTTAAAAGAATTCCACCAGTATAGAGCTTGAATCCAGGCATCCTTGTGCCCTGAGAAGCTGGCTGACTGGAATGGAGGAATACTGCACAGTGCAATATCACTTGTGTCATACTATACTATTTATCCCAGTAGCAAAACCTTTATTGACTTGGTATCAGAAGCTAAAATATTTTCATTAACACACTGTGTAATGACATATAACTTAAAGATTAATCCCGGCTGCTCTATTTCATGAAATCCTACAATTCAAAAATGCCATTTCTGTTAGATTTGTAGTTAAAATCGGGAATATTTACAAGGATATCTTCTAATGAAAGACTTCAAATCATAATTACAGAGATTACTCTCTATCCTGTGGTAAGCAGCTCTCATCAGGCTGTAATAAGCAGTGCAAACCACTGGGATATAACCAAACAAAAGCTTATCATTTTTCTACATCCCCAAACTACACAAGTCAGAAAATACAAAATTGACTGCATGGAAAAAAATAGCTGATTAATTTGGAGGTCTACAAAATGCTGAAGTCCATTATCTTAATTGTTCCCTACCTGCTGGGAGCAGTGACAAAGCCCTTTTCAGAAGACTCTGAAGACAAGTTTTCCATAGACTTGTATACTCCTTGGGCCCAATTTACACCTCAGGCACGCTATGTATATCAGAAGCAACTCCACCAAAGCAAATGGAGATGAAAATGTATAAAACTGATATATAGAGAGGAGATATCAAGTCTAAATATGACAGACTTCCTCATAACTTTTTCCCCTTAACGCAAACATTGCTGGGCTCAGCATAATAAACATGTAGGTATGGTAAGTATACTTGTCTTGCATACCTCAGGTTCAAGCATTAGGAATAAGACATCTCATCCCTCGCCCTTCCTGAGTTCAAATATTGCAACCTTTTAAGAATATTTGGTCTCATGTGTCAGATATGGTCTGAAAGCACTGGTCCCTCTGCCCAAAGGAGCCTCATCTTTATGCCTTGCTTACAGCGATCTGGATGCTCTGCATGTGCTGATCAAAATGAGCACTCTTTTGCTTAAAGCAACATCTGTCTATATTTTCTAAAGCCAGTGAGAAGATTTGACTTTACTTCTGTTAGGTTTGATTAGGCTCCTTGCACACATATATTTCGGAAAAGCTTTTTAAGCACAGTTGTTTTTCATTTAAAAAGCAGCTGTAAAGATTTCCTAATAAAAACAGAAGGAGAAAAAAACCACAGCAACAGGAAAACAACCCAAAAGAGGTTATTCTTTTTGTGTCATTTTCCCTGCATAAATATCTAAGAAATACAAGCATGGACTACGAGCCGTATGAAGTCTTGCTGTGACAATGAGCTACGTTAAATGCAGAATGGTAGGTCTAAAAAACAATGGCCAAGTTCAGTGTAAAGTAGTTAGAAAATGCATGCATCAAAAGATATTTTGTGTGCAACGTGGCAGGATGCAGACATTAGTTGAAATGGACTGGAATCATGCAATTATTTGGAAAGAAGCTGCTGAGGAGAATAAAAAAGTGTGGATACCTGTGCGGATCATAGCTTCCTCCATCTTTATTTCCTGATATAGGAAAATACAAGAGTAACTTTTGTTAGTGTTTAGAACTTGTAAAACCATTCACAATGTAGTTTTCCATGCACAGCATCTAATTCCTAAAAAGAAACGTTCTGTGTTAAATAAAGACAGAGCTGCAGTCCAACAAAGATTTCCTGGAAGTTTTATATAAAAGGAATGAAAAACCACAGTTTTTCAAAAATAATAAAACCCCCAAATGATTAAAAAAGAGAAACATTCATAGCTGAAGAAAGAGACACAAAAAGATGCACAACATAAAATACGTAGAAGGGAATACTCCTGTAAAAAAAAAATCACAATTTCAAACAAGCAAATTTAAGTGCATTAAATTCCAGACTTCGGGAGTATAAACACCACCTATTCTTGTATTCAGAGACACTTGTAAAGAAGTACTGCTTTCCTCATAAACAAAGGGGAATACAGATGATAAGAAATGCTTAGTCTCAGTTGTGGTGTAGCACCTGAGGTCGTTTATACAGGTAGACAGCAATCAGAAATAATACAGGATTTAATACCTCATCTGCTACTGTTAGGTAGAACCTAAACAAGCAACTCCTGCAACAGAGAAGGGAGCTATGGCTCTGAAAAAAAGATCTGCAAATGCTCGTTACTGCTTGGTGCAATTAACGTGATAAACTTCCCACAGAATTTCTGTCAATTTTTGTCGTCAATATCTGTCCAGAATAACTTGTGCAAACTTGAAGTTTTCTAGTCATGCAGTTACATGGAATGGTGCATTTGGATCATTCCTCCTTATTAAGAGCAACACTTAAGAAAATCACACCGCAAGGATACAATTAAGGAGATGACAATAGCCTAATAAAATGGAAATAAACACTCTTTTCTATTTTTCCTGTACCTGTTTCAAGTCCCTTAGGCCTCGGATTGCACTGCTTATAACCTTGACAACTTCGCAATTCCATTAACTGTACATGCAATTGATTTAAAATGCCTCTTTCCACTGTATGTACGGTATTCGTCAGCTGAGAAAGAGAAATAGAAAGAAAAAATTACTTACTAACAGAGATAGTAATAATACAACAGCAAAAGGCAACTAGAGGAGTTTAGTCTGCAATATTTTGAAACAGGGAAAGAGATTTACCTGATAGGGATCGGTGTTCATATCAAAATATTCCAAGAAGCCAGTTGCAAACTCACAGAAGAGAAAATTGTGGGTGTCATTCACTGTTCTTAAACACCAATAAGTGTTGTTATTTGAGCTTGTGCAAGCACAGAAAGATCCCACTGTAAGTAAAGAAAAAAAGTTGTTAGTTTAGGTGAAAAATCATATGCTTGTTTCTCATACTAGTGAAATTTCTATAGATCTTCATGTACTTATATTCTAGATTATTTAAAAGAAAAACATCTCATATTTTAATAACATTAGATTCTCATCTAAAACTGGTCAAATGCTGTTAACATACAAATTTATCACACAAATTTTTCAAACATATAGACAAATAAATCAGAAAACAGTAAATAACATAGTTACTGGGGCATATTCTGTTCTGATTTACAAATGGTTTTTGGGATTGAGCGGAATGCAGACCTTATAAAATAACAACACAAATCCTGATCCTTAAGATCTGTATGAAATGAGACTATTGGAATTGCATGCTATTTATAGGGGTACTATTATCACCATCACTGGCTAAAATGGTATCATTAGTGGCTAAAAGTAGTAAAACTTCTGAGAAGCAAGTACAATGGATAATTACAAACAAACGTCAAATTGTTAGTATAATAAATGACATACACAGAAATGACACAGCAGTCAAGAAAGGGTGAGGCACTGTACGTGAAGGAGGCAAGTGGGAGATTTGGTAGTTTAGGATTTATGACTTGAGGGAACGGCATGGACTTGCATCAGGGTGATGGTCCTCGTGAGTTCCTTCCAACTTGGGCTATTCTACAGTTCTATGATTGTTCTATGAAGAGATGGTTTGAAAGCAGGGAGCTTGTCTGGCACTTGAATGCAGGTATGATGGAAGAAGAAAGATGGAAAGGAAGACCAATGGATAATTATGTATCTTATTTTAAGTAGTTCTCCCCTACTGACTTCAGTCTCCCAAATGTAACTACATAACAATTACGTATTTTGAACTACAGTCCCTCATTTAATTTATTTGATACACAAATAAGAGAGAAATTGAATCACTCAGTTAAGCCTCCGCTCAAGAACAACCCCAAGCAACTTAACTGGATCACATATTATTATTTTTCAACCTGGGTAAGCCTAGAACAGAATTCCACTCCTAGATCCAGGTGTCACATATGAGATAAATGTCATTAGAGAAAATTAAGATCTTGTCAGTACACTGAATTGGAGTCCAGATAGCTCTTTGGCTGACCAAACGTAGACATGCATTTTAGGGTTATGTTGTAAAAATACACTTATTCAGTCTTCACATTGCATATTTTGTGCAATAGTAAGATTTAAAATATGGTAGCAGATAACTTCTTTTGTTTTCATTTAACTGAAGTTTAACCAATAAACTAGCTGGAGACAATAGTTTCAAACGTGAATACTAGAAGACTTAGTTTTAGTAGGGTATGTCCAAACCTTTTCCCAAAACCATTATATTTTTACAATTGTTTATAATCTCATCCTGCCAGCAAAAAAAAAAAAATCTTTTCTAGGTCTTACAACAAACTGATAGCAAAGTTTTGCTTTAGAAGAATGTCTCTTTAGTTCCAATAATAAAATATTAATAATGCCTTTGATTTTTATTTAATTAGTCCTGTGACTTTCTGTAATAGTGCTAATGTGTTCAATACACTTCACAAAACTAGTAATAGAGTTAGCCCTTTTTATCTATGTAATCAGAATCAGTACTTTGACTCTTTTTTTGGTTATGAACTGTGTCAAAGGGACATTTTTTTACCCCATGACTGTTACTGGAGCATTGTCAGAATGTACAGAAAGATAAGAACGCTTTTCATAACTGCTACACCACAGTTAAAAAGCAATACACATGTCTAATTGTTGTTTAAAACAAAATTCATGCATCTAACTGCTGTAGGAATATTTTAAAATGTACAAAAAGCATTAGCAGAAGTTCTAGTGCAATCGGAACAAATTACTAGTAAGACAGAGCATCCTTCTTGAAATGAGTATTTGCTCTTGTCAGATTTACTGCTTGGAGTCAGTTACAAGGTCTGCACCAAAAGTAAAACCTCCTATGTTATGTTGGCCCATATGTCAGAGGCGGACGTTGGTGATATAGCAGTAGAATCTGAACCTTCCCACCAATATTCCATTACATTTTGTAGCTGTGTGACAGATGGCAGCAAAGGGGCAGTCTGACAAATCTGTCAGTCTTCCATCTGACATGGAAGTTCATATGAAGCAAAGGTGTACCACTGAACTCCATGTGGAAAAAATGGCACCCAGTGCTACACACTGACACTCGTTGAACATTTATGGAGACCAAACAATGGATGTGAGCACAGTGAGACGGTGGGTGGAGCATTTCAGCTGTGGTGACTGCAACAGTGGGTCACTCCCAGTGGTGCAGATTTTTATGAGCATGGCAGCCAGGCTCTTGTTCTTTGCTGGTGAAAATGCATAGCTAATGGTCATGATTACGTTGAAAAATAGCGTTTTGTAGCTGAGAATTTGCTTGATCAATAGTGCTGTTTCGCCCTTTGTATCTGTTGTAGTTTCCATGGAAATAAACAAAAGGCATTCCTTTTGGAGAAGCCTAAGTTAGTTGTATCATAATCAACATTTGATCTTGAAGTTTTTGAAAGTAAAGTTTTCCTCCTCTGCCACAAAGATGAGAAAAATGTTGCTTTGTTAAGGGTGAATGCCTGGAAATGTTGAAGCATGTCCCAGTAAGAGTGTTTTCTGAGTATCCTGAAGTTTAACTGAACTTAAAATATTTTCAAGCTGTAAAATTTTGTTCATACACTCTAGGTGAGTGTTGAACAGTTGTGACTTCAAACTCTTTTAGAATATAAAAAATCCCAATAATGGAAGGAATTCATGAGGGATAGCATCAATATTTTTTCACAATAAGGTGCTTACAATACACTTTTTAACAAGCCAACTCTCCTTTTTTTTCTTCTGCAGTGTTTTGCATAGAGCCTCTTGTAATAATTTCATATAAATGTTTACATATTACAGCAATTACAAGCATACTCAAGTGACACTCTTCCTTAATACTTCAGAAAAATTTCAGCAGCAGCACTGCTAAGTGCTATTTTCCCACATAATGTCTTGATGGACTCCTTGAAGCGAGAATTCTTGCACAACAGAAGAGAAACTAGTTCACATCTGTACACAGAAGTAAGACTTACAGTTCCAGAAAGGTGCAGTTTGCCAGTGGTTGTTGTCATGGGTAAAACACGTCAGTCCAGGAAGGCTACACTCATCCCCCTTCTTCTGGCGCTTTTTCCCCTTCCTTTCCTTCTTCCTTCTGCGATTCTCTTTGAACAGCTGTAGTTTGCTGTCTACTTCCTGTACTGCTTCTCTGTTCAGAGAGTAAGTTGGACATGGCTGATAGAACAGCTTCTATTTGGTTAAGAACAGAATTTTTTAGCTCTATCTGACTTTTTTGGAGACTAGATGATGAGAATACACCCTTCAGGAAGCTGATCTTTCCAGCTCAGCTTCCACCCCAGCAATTATGACAAAGTGTCTTCTATGGTATGTATGAGAAATGATGTACTTTTGCATTTAGTTTTAACGGGGTCTCTTTTATGATAACCTACTCAATCAACTTCTGAAATGATTAATTACTTCCATCTAGTTTTTTTTTCAATATTATTTATAAACTTCCACATATACGACCAAAAGTATTGAAGGTTTCTTGAGAGAACTTGCTTCATATGATCTTTTGTTACCCTCATGTCTTTACTTCCCCTCCCCTCAAAACCCCAACACATGCCTCTTATTTCTCCACTCACTAAAATGCTAGCTGAGAGAACAAGGATGATAAAAACCTACTTGAAGGGATGAAGATGGCTCTTGATTTTCTCTTGGGCCTTTACGCCTTTCTCTTTGTTGTAGTAGCTATAGGGAAAATTTTTCAAAATTAGAGTCGGGAAACGATTCATTTTCAGCACAAAACCAAAACAGTAACATAGCATCTTTGACATTTTCTTGTAACTACACAGAATGACTCATGATTTTCATTTAATTTAAGGAAATTATATACGTGTGAATGATCTTATGCTAGACTACAGTAAAACTACAGCTATGTTTAATATGTTAGTAGAATACAAACATATACTTAAAATTTGTACATGCATCTTCTAAGAGTAGCTTCTATTCTTAAAAGAGATCTAACTAAAATTTGGATCTGGTAGTCCTTCATTTTCAGCATTCCTGAATTAAGATACGTACCCTGACACTTGAATGTGTCTCCAGAAATAGGATAACTTTGATTTCTTCTCAGGTCAATAGAGAAATAAGTTCCATCCAGGAGAGATACAGAGCACAAATATTTACACTCCTATTATGAATCAGCTTCCTTCCTTCCCTGCTTTGGAGATGACATCTCAATAGGCTAACTCTAGTCATGAATACCTAGAGTAGTTATAAATACCAGTAGCTCTTATATTCTCTGTTTTCCATCTCAGAAAAAAAAACCACCACAAAACAAAACAAAAACAAAAACCAAACAACAAAAAAAATCTCAAATCAAAACAGGAACACTTGAAAAATACATAAACCTTATCATCAGTGTAGCTTCCAATGCTGAATGCCACCTCTCTTACCTCTGTTTAGTACAATCGCATTCATCTGGTTTTCTTCTTTTTAGGTGTCCTCTAACTTCCCTCAAATTCTTGATTTTGTCCTGGAGAGCTTCAATCTGCAGAGAACATTGCTCAGTCAAAATTACTCTTTGAACAGGTAGCAGTGCAAAAACTTCACTCAGGTTTTAAAACATCTCTTACCTCCTTATCAATGTAAGCTTTGTGGTCCTTCCAGGCTCTGGCAGATTGGTACAGCTCCCTCTCACAGTGAATAGTGTCATTTGGAAGAATAAAACACCTGTAAATACAAATTTAACAAATGGGAAACAGAAGGTCATTGGTTTCCCTACTGCCTATCCTGTTATTCTCTTTCTTTCATCATTCTTAATAATTTCTTTGTTATATTCTCTTAAGTAATACATAACCTCTGCAATTTCTTCTCATGCTGACAATAGCATAATTAACTGCTTAAATCTGTTTTCTCTTCAAAATCAAAAAAGTTCCTCATCCATGACACATGCTCTATGCATGCTAAGCAAAAATGCAGTGAGATTCTTAATCCAATCAGAAACGAGGCTGTAACAGAACTAAAAATCTATTCAGAATTAAAAGCATCTTGTAAACCAAATGAACTCATTTCACCATCGGTTTGGAGAAATAGATCCCTCTTGTCCCATGAATGAGACTTATCATCTGAGTATGAAAAATGTTTAAAAACAGCATACAAATGTAGTCAATGGGTAAAGATAAATATAATTAATAAAGCCAAGGATAATAAGGAACAAACTTAGAGCAAAATGTTCAAGGATGTGGTAAAAAAAAAAGAGAATGTTCACATAATAAAGTAGACCAATGACAAAAATATTCATATCACTGTTTGAAAAAATGGTGCTATCAAGAAACAAAATAACTGGAAGGCCAGGGAGGTAGAATGAGAATCCAACAGGCTGGACTTCCAAAGTCTCTAAGCTGACAAACAGAACAGCCATAGACAGGGAAAGGCTCCTATCTTATAGACACAGTCTTCCTTGGGCTCACAACCTTTCTTTAAATTTTTGACCAAAAAAATAGAAAGATTTAGATGCTTATCTCTTCCCAACTTCTCCTATGGTGTTTTTTTTCTTCACTCACAGAACTGGAATTCTGAAAGCAATATTTAGTAGAAGTTAAAACCCTCTACAGAGAAATAATCATTTTTCCAGAAAGCCACTTAAGGCTTTATTAATGTCATGGAAATGATTAATGTAAAGAAAGGATTTTTACTTGTTCAGAATTAACATTTCTGTTACCCTTGATGTTTCTGGGAAAAAAAAAAAAAGAAAGAAAGAGAAATGCTTTTTATATTACAAACATGATAGGGAGGTTAAAAGATTTCTGTTGCCTATGTTTGCCTGACTTTAGATAAATCATATTGGCACTTTTCAGAGAAAAAAGATTTTGGGATTGTTGCCTTTTTCATTTAAATTTAGTTAAGGTTAAAAGTTGAAAGTGAATTGAAACTTCCAGGATGGAAAAGTGATGGTGGGTCTCTTCAGGGATATACAAGTCTCAAGAAGCTTAGCTAACGCTAGTTTTTTACAAACAACTAAGTATTAAGAAAGATGGTGTAACTGATCTAATCTGTCCTCACTTGGAGTGGGATTTCAGTCATCTAAAATTTAGGCCTCTGCGCTAAGCTGGTTGCCCAGTCTTCATAATGAACAGCAGGAGTATTCGCTTCATGGGGTGATTAATCCATCATAAGATACATGTTTTGATATGGAGGATGAGTTCTCCCTCGAGAGTTGCCTGCTCCTCAGAGATAAAAACAAAGCTTGATGCTCCCCCCTTCAATACACATATTACAATTGCATGATTCCACCTACAACAAGCACAACTCAAGCATATCTAAAATTGTCTGCAACGACAGTTGTAAGTAAGTTCTTTAATACAGGAACTGTAAAACAGTAAAAAATTGAAAGATTGAAATTAGAAAATGAAAAAGACTTCATTTTAAGGAAAAAAGTAGAAAAAGCAATTGTACTTGTGCGTTACTCTGACAGAGCTGGGTTGACCTAGAGCGTCAGTGCCGTCAGCAACCATCGTGTCACCAGGAGCACCATCAGTTTCCTCTGCTTCTTTGTCATTTTCAGCATTGTGACGTTTGGCGATACTTTTGGTCTTTAACACCTGCAGTTCTTCTTCTTCCAGATTTATGTCATATATTTCACCTTCAAATTCCACAGACAAGGATCGGGTTTGGCGAGTGTGAACAAAACGTGGTTTGTATTCTGCAGAAGAAAGAAACATCCACAGCTGCATATACATGTGTACATGACTCGTGCCCTGAACACCTAACATATTCCAAAGAGCAAGAAGGCTGTTCAATAAAAAGAGCTTTTTTTTTTTTTTTCTGTGGGTTTGCAGAAACTTATTTAATTATCTTTGGTTAGTTCAGGGACTCACTCTCATGAGTAGTATGAAATTCTGAATGCGCTGAGTTTTGCATTTCATGCTAGACTGGTCTTATGCCACACTTAGCATCTATATTTCCAAATAAAGTCAGTATCTCAGAAATCAGGTATCTAGAATGAGATACTCAAAAAACCCAGAAACTACAGGATTAGAACCCCATTAGAAAATTAAGCCGTTCTGTGTTATGAAACATCACCACCTGTAGATTGGCATGTATCATAAATTTGATTTACGCTTCCTAATTAAAATTACTTTTTTAAAGGATCCTTTGAAAAGGCAAGAATCTGTCACATATTAGTGTATGCACTTCATATATATACTTATATAAATTCTGACACACACACACAGATTATTCATATCTATGTATACAAGTTTTAGTCCTCCAAAACCTTGCTGTGTTTTAGAGTTAGAGAGAGCTCTGCTTTCCACTTGTTGCATCTATGCTGAGCACACTTTTTGTCACCTAACCTGCTGCATTCTGTGCAGCAGAATAAAGTGGGAGCTCTGGGAGAGTACTGCCTTTGGCATTTAGGATAGATTCTACCGCAGCTTTTTTTTCTAGTGCCTTTGAGAGATTCATACTGAGCCAGGAAAGGCAAGAATCTTTTGTAAGTGCAGATAGTGAACCTCATTCAACTTTTTACTCAAACAACCCTATCCTTCTAAACTGAATCAGTGGTTGCCTGCTGTCAGGTGAAAAAAAAAGCTTCCCAGTCAGTCAGTGAAGACATTCTTCTTCCTAAAGTGAAAAACCGTAGCTCCAAAGTATCCTTCTGATTTATAACATTATAAATCATTAATGAAACAGTGAAGAAAGATTCATAGGATCAAATGGGAGAAATTCTGGCATTGTAACAGTCTCTGATGACACTATTTATTAATCAAGTGACTGAAAGATTTTGGAGTACAAGAGTCTTATCCAAGTGTCATCCAAAGGCTGAGGCCTGAACTAGTTGTTCCCTAACAATGTCTCATCACCATGAATCTCTGTTTGCCTCAGATGAACGCTAAGGGAATTTGGAGGAGGAGAAGGAAGAGAACTGAAGAGGACTGAAAATGTTGTAAAGGAGAAAATTGTAACAAATAGCTTTTTTTTGCTGCCCCCTTTATATGCTCTCAACAGTTGTTTGCCCCTTTCCCATCTCCCCACATCCTCTTCCCAAGGCACTGTCCCTAGCTGCAATCCCTATCCAACCCTTGCTGGTACCCTGGCAACCCTTCTCTTTCCAAGGTAACGGTAGGAATCTCCGCTTGCAATTATCACTTGGGGGCGCATTGCCCAGTTTAAGAATTACTCCAGTAGTCAGTGACGTGGAGAATTTTCAGAGGTCTGCCTGCGCACACTATGAATTTCTTTAGATCACACTGAACAAACAGAATAAATTATATCAAGGCAGCGTTTAGTCTGAACAATGAGAACTCAAGACAGACAACATTGTGGTTAAATGTACGAAGAATACCGAGGATTCTTGTTCACTTGCAGAGTGGGGCTGGCTTTAAATCAGGAAATATTTTGAATTACACTGCCATTATTTTCTTATTTCATAGACATCTGTGCAGCATATTCTAACTTTTGCATTTCTTATGACTCAACAATCTTCCTGTTTTAGAGGCTCATCTCTATTTCATTTCTCACTCTAGTATTCTGAATAGAGGACAGGAACATACAACCTGCTCTTGAGCAAAGCTCCTGAAATCCAGGTTCGCTTTTATTGTTATGGCTACAGAACTTCATTATCATCACTGGGCAGATAGATTAAAATACTTGTTAAAAATACTTGTTAAAATACTTGTTAAAATACTTTAAAATATTGTCTTCTTAAACAGGCTTTTGCGGTATAAATCCTTAGCAGAGACAAGTCCAAGTACTGCTGTCTTAAAGCCCACTTGTGCATTTCCTTCAGACCATGCTCCACTAGAGGACACTGCAATCTAACCTGTTTCCTTGCAGTACTCCTGGTACAGCCTGGAAGCTGCAGCTGTGCAAAAATGCATTCTGCCAGCAGTCATGGCCTTTCAGTGTCTTGTGTAGAAGATGTCTTTGGGATATCATCAGACAGTATTTGAATTCGGTGTTAACGATGCAAGGAAACACTTGCTTTGGCTGTCTTAGCAAATAAAGGCACTGGTTCAAATGCTGATGACACCAGGTATGTGTCTGACCAGTGCGATAGGTGGCACCAATGCATCACTGCCACAGCAACCTGAGCAGTATTCTTTACTGCTGTGCAGGGATAACTTTGGTTCTCATCGTTTTTGTTATTAGAGAGGCATTTATTCAGAACCCGGCTGCCAATTATATTGTATTCATTGCATGCAGAGGAGAAAACCAACACTGTGAGCCTTTACCCCTGTTCTTTTTCTCAGCATACAGGAGGTCAGAACACTTACTTTGCGCACTGGGGTTTCTCAGAAACTGTCTTTGATTTTTTCTTTGGGCCCTGCTGTTTCGGAAATCGGTGTCTCCACAGTTGCAGTCCTTGTCTTTACCGCTGTATCCTCGGGAGTGGATGCTGCGGGTCCTTTTCCTGATGGCCAGGATGTCACTAGATACCTTGCACTTGTGAATTCGAAGCTTGCCAGAAGCATCTTCCATGCACTGCCACTTCTGTGAGAGAGAGAGAGAGAGAGAGAGAGACATGAGGATGATTTCTCAGCAGCCTTCCAAACCCCTGCTGCTCTCAGATGGGTTGTAAAAGATGACAAGCAAATTTCTTTGAAAACTAAGTGATCTCCTGAAGAACAAACTGAGGTGGGACACACTTGCAGGGAATAAATTCGCTCATATCCTTCTCAACACCTCTCTCAAGCTAGGCAAACATAAGCTTGAATGAAATTACTGCGAATCTGCATAAAGAAAATACAACTCAGCCAAAAATGATGTATAAATCAAGAGTATCTAGACTAAACAGATCCATGAAAGAAGCAAGTAAAAAGTCTTAATTTACTGAGCCACGGAGTACAGCTGTCAGGGCTGTTTTCACCAAGTCTCTTTTTCCTTTTGAAAAAACAAACTTTGCTTCTTTGTTCTGCAACTCGGAATTTCTAACATGATTCACAGGAAAATAAAAAATCTCCATAGATGAAGAAGAACTGGTTCTATTGTGGAGTTCCTTGGAAAAGAGAAGGCCAAATTGTGGATGCGATTTACACAAAAATACGTAAGACACTAACAGCATGTAATTTATTTCCGTACGAGAGGCCAGATTTCGGAACTGCACCCTAACAACATCCCTGCAAACAGTGCCACTCAGACCTGAAAACATTGCTGACTCTTCATATGAGAAGCCTGAAAGCATAACTTCCCCAGACCCCCCACCCCCAGCAGGTGGAATCAGTGCAACAAGCACTCCCAGAAAAGAGCAAAGGGAAAAACCTCAGGGACAGCAAACAAATAAATTAGCTCGGATAAACTCCTTTGGATCCCTAAGTCTTGAGATTTGTATCAGGCTGGTGAGAAAACAGTGCAGTCTGGAAGGAGTACCTGTACAATGTCGTACATGTGCTGAATATAAGAGCAAGTGAGGGAGAATGAGAGGAAACAGAGATTTTTCCAGCTTGTCTGCACAATATCTGACTGACTTGATTATCAACATGACTGAATCCAGATGGAAGAACCCAGGTGGATTTTTCCAGTGGATCCCACTGTCTCCACATTTCAAATAAGAAAGTAACAGAGACTTTAATTTCCTCTCCACACTGAACTGTCTTAAAAAAGGGTGTTTTTTTTTCTTTTCCTTTTTTTTTTTTTAAATGGATAGGTGGTGATAGTTTGGTGCTCCTTTGCCCATACCCAAAGCTTGCCATATGGGCTGCAGGCTTATAGCTGGCATGCATAATACAGTGCATGTGCTAGGAAGTCTCTGATTCTAAGCAAGTTGTAGCCCAAATAACAACAGGGAGAACTAGAAATAGCTATATTTACTTATAATACAACAATTAACCAGTGAGCTTTGTTCACGTACAAAGCCACAGTGACCAGACTGCATACAAAGTCATTAATTTTGGCTGGTTAGTGTTGAGAACACAACTCAACAAAGCTACTGATAATGGGAACCTTTTAGTTACAGTTTCAGCTGCAGTTTGCCCATACAGCAACCTCTGGCCGGTTGGCCTAATGCAGCCCAGCACAGCTCGCAGTGTGGTCTGGCCTGGCCTCAGCAATTACCAAACACTGGTGTACTATGAACCCTATCTGGGCTGGAACTGGGGCATGGGAATGGTGTAGTGCAGTGCCAGCTCAAATGATGGCAAATAAGTTTATCCATTTTTTAAATTAAAGTGTTTACTTACATACTTTATATTATACATTTTATGAGGGCTGTGCCAAAAGTAATGCCTCCTACTTCATGATGTCCCACGATGTCAGTGGCGGATGTTGGTGGTATGACAGTAGAGGATGAACCTTCCTGCCATATTCCATTACATGTTGTTGCCATGCGACAGATGGCAGCAGAGGGGCAGTCTGACAAAATGGCATCTGACATGGAAGTGTGTATGAAGCAAAGCGCTGTCATCCATGTGGAAAAAAAATGCACCCACTGACATTCATCGATGCATGCTGAACATGTATGGAGACCAAACTGTGGCCCAAGACAATTCCTCTTCACTCAATGCAGCCCACGAAAGCAAAAAGGTTTTACAACCCATGCTATATGGTATCCTTTTCTTGGTTCCCATGAATGAACAGCCTTAACTTTTTCTTTCCTCATTAATAATAGCAAGAGAGCTAGATGCTGGTCCTAATGCAGTTCCCAATTCAGTTTTTGAAATGAACACTAATATCAGAGCAGACACATTTCAGTAAGTCTCTTCCATTAGCTAATGACCGCTCTGGACTGTTTTGGTGGTGCTGTCAAGCTGACTGAAGAATGAAGAAAGAAAACTAAGCCTCGGGTAGATTTGCTGACCTGATAACCCAAGGAGTGAGTTGATGTGGTTGCACACAATAGAAAACAACTTCTGACTTCTGCACAGGAGTCACTTTAAAGAGTAGAGAGGAGGAGAGGTAAAATACATTACCAAGCACATACTTACACTACCTCCAGCTCCAAAACATAACTGCTTGGAGCTTTCTGTGGTGCTTTTAATGGCTGAAGTATCTCTCAGTTAAACACTGAAATATTGGCTCTGAACCACAGCTCTGTGACAGCACACTTTGGCCTAATGCAGGCTGAGCTAAAAGATGGATCCCCAGCTCAGAGGGTTTGCTTGTGGTTTGGCATGCCTTTGATCGCAGAACACCAAACCGCGTTTAAAAGGGCACGGGCCTGCACCCGTCTGACTGCCGTCTGAGGAATTATACCCAGGCCCAGACTTTCAGGATAAACCTACACCTACAAGTGACAAGGTGACTTTCTACAAGCAGAGGTGTCTGAGAGCTGTAACACTTTTCAAGACTGTATTCTGCAACAGCAAGTGCACTCTTCCTATCGCAAAAAGACAAACTTGCTACAGGATAAGAAGTGACTGCACCGCTATAGTTCCTGTGTTTTTTGGGTATGTTACATTTATAAACATATGGCACTAGTTCTTAATGAGTCTCAAAAGCACCATTTAAAAGTAAAATAAGTATTTTCTTTGTCTAACATTAATTATAGCAAGAAGTTCCAAGAGTGGCTTCAATAGCCATTTAGATCATTTTAAGAGTATTATGACTAACAGTGAAACAAGACGCTCTGTGTCTAATACGAGCCAATAACAGTTCTCTGTTTAAAACAGGGATTAAATGTGATTCAGTTCCTCTTTTTTTTTTTTTTTTTTTACTTTTAAATGTGTCATTATAAAGATGCTTCAGAGTTCTGAGATGGAATTTTTAGACTAACTTTCCTGAAACCTTGCCCATGCCAGCGTAATCATGAACTGAGCATGCATTATACAGTAAGACATAATGGTTCTTCTGCTCATCTTTAGATCTATAAAATGCATTAATGCACATAAAAGAAGATTCTGAAAGATGTGCTGCCCCTTTCCAGCTTACCTTCCTTCCTATTATGAATACTAAACTATTCCTTGAAATTCAGGAGTATTAGGTTTGTTTCTGAGTCTCTATTTTTCCTTTGTTAAATAAAATAAAACTAAACTAAAACATTGCCACATATATGTTTCCATTAACTTTTAATTTATATATGTTTTCTTATTTTCCCCAAATTTATTTGCCTTCTTGTGCTGATGTTCCACAAAACACCCAAGATGATCTGGAAATTCACTGTTGCCATAAGAATAAGGGATGGTGACTGCTTCTGGCTGCATGCTGACTTAGGTTCTACCAGTAAGAGAAAAGAGGACTAACTCAGAATTAAAATACAAAACCAAAAATCCTGACCCTATTGGGAGCAAGACCTTGCCATTTGACTGCAACAAGTTGTTATATCCTTTCAGTCATGTTATGAAACTTAACCTGTGTCAGCCTTTTTCCTGTCACTGACTCAACTTCTCCTTCTTCTCATTTCATCACCTGCCCCCCAGCAACAATTTTGCTTTCACCTCATCTGTTCACTTCCAGCTTTCCTTCTGCCTCAATTTAACTTCAGAGGTGAAGTAAAGGTGGAAGAGCAAGTTGCAGCAGCATTTCGGAAGATATAAAGGTATAAAAGGACTGAGCATCACTTTGGGAGCTCAAGGTACTTTCATCTCTGCCCAACCTGAAGTTTAAATGCCTAAGGACAGATGTCTGCTGCTCGATGGCAAGGCTCACATAGACTGCAGTAGAATGGCAGTAGGAGCTTCACCTCGGGTGATGTCATTAGCATGACACATTTTCATCTGAGTCTAGAAGTTTGCCCTTATAAAGTCATTTCAAAGGCAAAGAGGAGTAAACGGACTGATTAAAAGTGTATTATTTGTACTGGGTCATTTTGCTTTGCACTGCAGCTGGCACTGTTCCACTTGCAACTTAGAGCTACATGAGAAAGTCAACAGTAAATGATTCGATAGCTACCTTGGGTTGCAACTTCCTGATATTAATTTGTGCCATAGCCTTAAAGTTAAGTAAATTTATTTCATTACAGAAAATACTTCAGGCATAAAAATATAAATTCAGCATGAGTCATTGTGCTGTGCTGGGCTGTGAATATCCACTTAAGCTGAATTTCAAATTTACATTGTTTAGCTAATAGACTGTCACAGTTTTGAGAGAGTTGCTTCATATAGAGGGGAAATTAATTAGACAATTCATGAAAGGTGCCTTAACAGTAGGCAAGCTAAGGATCTTGATAAAATGTAATTATCCTGTATTTGCAGCATACTGTTCAGTGTAAAATATCTTGTCAGAGTTTATCACAAAGCTATAAAACTCTGAAAAACGTGATTGGAAACACAACACAGCGACAATATTTGTACAGATGCTTTTTCATTTCTGTAATGTATGACTGAATTGAGTATTATTACTCATCCCAGGGAATGAAAAAAAGACTTCATGAACTTAAACATGCCATCAAGATCAGATTTTTCTTTTTTGTTTTCCTGATTAGAAATATGATTTAAATTGGAAAAGATTTTAGATGTAAACACAGTTATGGCTGTATGTGTGCACCACTTTCCTGTGTTAGCAACAAGCAGACCTGCCTGAGTGTAAGGGAACCTGATGTGACAATATCAGCAAAAGAGTCTGTGTTTGGGTGTGCTGCTGCAACACGAACTGAATCCTGTTACTGTTTTCTCTGTGACATTCAAAGAGTCCCTCTCATGCAGTATGTTGAGAAATGCCTTATAATTAATTAGCTGGCTATGGTAAATACTACAGATCAGCAGCAGTTTACTTCTGCTGAACTGGACCTTAACACTGAGAAATGTTTATGGGGTAAGGCCATGCCCTCTGTGCATACTCGTAGTGTAGTCATAAACCTTGGTACTGACCGAGGCTCCTAAGTGATCCTGGAAATATGACTCTGAGTTGTCACATTTAGACAGTGTTTGAATATTGCAAGCAAGTGCAGCTGTTTCACCAGAATAGCGTGCCAGGTTTGTTCAGGGAATTTGGAATTGCTGCTTTTTTTGTGGAATAAAAATCTCAGTTTAGAAGTGAACTGACGTCGCCCATTCGGGCAGATCCCACTTTATGCACCACTCCCTCATAATTGGACTGCTTTTTGTTGAACTCCCTGCTCCAGAATACATTCAAACATAATTTTTTATATATGGTCTTACCCTCTGAGAAAGTCATCCTGAAAGGTGCTATGTTCAACAGATAGAGAAGCAATCTGTCCTGTAAGAATTGATGTAATACAGGGGGGAGAGTGTAGGGTAGACTTAGAAACATACTCAGTTAAACACACAGGGACAGTACTGGAGGAGACAAGAAGAATGAAGAAATTAATCACTGTATAACAGAAATAATGATATGGAATTTGCCAATTTCCATCTATTTCACAGTGTTTAAGAAACAGAAGAATGAGATATCTTAGGAGGTTTTCAGATTATACAGTGTTGTATTCTTGATGTACAGATATGATTGATTTTAAACATCATGGCTCTAGCAGTCTTCTAGTTTATGAAAAATGCATGGAACGCAGTGTCAGATCTAGAAGTGTAGGCACTTAGGTCAAGATATCAAACACGTCACCTCCACAGTGTTCTCTGCGAAATCCATTAGCTTGTCTGTGGCAGCAGCTCAACATCAACAGACTTCTGTTGTTATTCAATAAATGTCTACTCTCAGGTGCAAGCAAATAGGAGTCGATGACACTCAAAGATAAATCGAGCCATTCAACTATAAATACGAATGTCAATAGCAATGGCTTCTTCTTGGGTCATACACATTTAATTTGCAGAGGACTTAATTTATGCTGTATTTCACTGGGTACTTTGGTATGGAAACTCTGCAAATGACAGCCACGAAAGAGTACCATATAAAGTGTTAAAAAGGATTCCTGCATCATTTGTGTTTTTTGTATAAATGTTTTTGGTACATAAAATTGCTTCTTAGGGTGCCATTCTACCAAGAAGTTCTACTGCTAGGGAACACTGATAAGATGGCAACAAAAACACTGAATGCAGTTGTGATGTGAAAGAGATGAAGTCAGTGAAAGGAAGATCTTCCCAGACTGGGATGTCTCTGGATTTTATCTGGATAGAACTGGTGCTTCAGATTCCAAATTGCTTAGATTTGAAAAACTGTCAAATCTGGAAATAACCGTCCTCTGTTTACTAGGAAGCTTAAATATTTAGGCTGAAATACAAAATATCATGCTTTGAAGGATTCTCTTTGGAGATAAAGGAACTTATCTTCATTTTTGGTTCTAAGTCGTAAGCAGGATGATATTTTAACAAGGGATATCACAATTTCTGCAATCCCTAAGAATTCTTGAGCAACAAAATAGCAGGCGTGTTTCTGTTGACTATGAGAGATGACTCTGCCGAGTCTAAACTCAGCAATAGTTACAAGAGCTGTTTGTGAAAAGACTGAAGTATGTACTTAGTTTTAAACATGACTGGTCCCAAACACATCTGCTTCCAGTTAAGCCTGGGTGTAGATGCTCTTCTGAATGATGTCAAGATAAGCTGGTACCAATGTGCAAAGGGAAAAGAAGAGCTGTCCCTGAACTGATGGTAAAACAAGTTGATGGGATTAGCTGTTACTGCCTTAAACCCAAAAGAATATTGCTTCTATAAAGAAAAAGCTATTGTCTTTCTTGTATTAATCCACACTGTCTTGGCTGCTAACATCTTGCTTTAGCAATGCTGTAAGAAGTTCTGTTTGAATAGCTGCAATATGATAGAAAATGAAGGAACAAGCTGAGGCAGGAGGCAGCTTATGGAATATCAATACATTAATGCACTCCTGCACACTCATGACCAGTGCCTTTCTATTCCTGTAATCGTCAGGAGGTTGTTCTGAAACAAGGAGGATCAATGAGTGATGTTTATGTGCCATATCATAATTTTAGTTGGGTTTTAGTGGGTGCTTGGGGTCTGGCTGTCAGCTCCTGGCCAGCCATCTGACACTTCTGTCCAGCTCTTACCGGCTTATGTGTTTTTATTCATACTCTGCAGCTGGTCATAAAGCTGACCTTTACAAATGTATGGTCTGTGATATTTATTTTATGAGAACATAGATACTTGAGCCAAACCAGACTACACCTAATAAGCCACATTCTAATTTCCTTTACAATATTATCTGTAAGCTGATTGATGGCATGTATTCCTTCAGTATTACAGACATGCTCATACCAAACATTGATATCATAACATGATAAATATAAATATGAATAATAAAATTCAATTCTTCTGCTAGATTTTTAAATGGTGAAGGATATGTGAGGAATAAGGTCTGTACAGACTATATAACGTGTTGTTTGGATCACAGCCAGAAGAATCTTGCACGTTTACCGCAGAGCTGATGCTTAGATTCAGCAGCATGTCTCCAGTGACTACCTGTAAAGCCTTAAATGACTGTAAAATGCATTGAGACCTAATCTAACTAAAATTTCATTGTACAGTCTTCAGGCGTATTCTCTCGGCAGAACATTATTTGTTTAGGGCAGCACTGGGATACATTTCCCTGGGAAGACATCCAATATTCTGCATTTCTAATACTGAGGCGAGTAAAAGGAAGAGTACAAGGAAGGTCAGTGACTGTGGTATGACATCTATAACTGAGTTTGGGTTCATGGGCAAGCATTTCATACAAACGTGTAGCACATCACATTTCTCCATACTGTCCACTGTCAGTGTTCATCTGAGCTGGCAGTAGACTATAGATCTTTACAACTTTCAGACCTTTGCTGTTTACAAACTGGAAGGTACTGGAGAGCAGATGGTCGGAGATGTATGCCCATAAAACAAACAGACCTGAGTCTGAGTTTGGTTGCTGAGTCATCCAATCCAAATCCAAAGAGCTGAAATTTTAAACACAAAGCTTCACAGTCTTCATTTTGGGAGGTTTTTTTTTTTTTTCCTCTGTTGGGAAAATTTTACAATAAAGTGGTGGTTTGTGTAATTTTTACAAGAGGATAAAAATGCATGTTTGGCTATGGACTCGATACTGATTATAAAGAATGGATTGAATAGTGCACTGGAGACTGCAGGCCTATCAGCACAAGATCTAAAAAGGTAACTGCTACCTGGGAAACAGTATTAAGTCCCAAAAGTCAAAATGATACCTGAGGAAAACTCCTATGAGTCAGACTGCTGGAGAAAAAGAACCAATACTGATGAATTAACTCAACTCTTTAATTACATGTTTATGTAAGGGAAGAGAGAAAGAAAAAGCATAAATGAAAACACCATTAACATGCTCGTATTTTATATTTACTAAGTATCCATAAGAATTTGGATCTAAGAAGATGGAGCGAGTTCAACAAAAATAACCTGCCAGAGGATTTAAGGGCAGCTTGCCTCTAACCCTCCTGAACTAAAATACATTCTCATGTCAGCTTGTTTCAGTGGAAATTTGAGAGGAGATCTGTGTCATGATAAGGCTACATTAATCCAGAGAAACCTTCGTTACATGCTATTATTTCTGGTCTCCTGGAAAACTAATAAAATTTTAGTTAAAAATTTGCATCAATTGCTTCCCATTTTAAAACAATAGTGTGGGTAACAATGATGCAGATGAATAAGTATTTCTGTAATGTGTACCTTATTACAGTAAAACTGAGAGGGGAAATATGTATCAACGAAATATAAAAAAAGAACTTGCATACCATTTAAGGAACAAAGGCCACTGATAGTCACTACAAAAACAACTGGGCTCAATCAGGTGACTTCAGTAAGTTACATCACATTTGGCTTACAAACTAAGAGGGAAATCATGGTTCCCATCATAATTTCTTGAAGAGCTCTCTGGGATGGGAAGCAGACACTGCAAAGGAAACTCTTACCCTAACCCAAGCTCCAAGGCTGAGCAGAACCCATCCTGCTGCTGCTCCCCGTGCAGTGGGAGTGACCCTAGCCTGCGTGGAACAGGACCAGCTGTGATGTCACTGAGCATGGGTCAACAACTGGGTCGGGGCAGAAGCCAAAAGCCAATTTGTTTCTGAATATGGCAGGCGACCCATATCTCATTGACAAGACAGACAAAATTTACAGAACTTCCCAAGTTATGAAACTGAGGAGGACAAAGATAACACAAATCCTCAAGCCTAGGAATTAAGCAAGAAAAAAGATTTGGAGCACGTGCAATCACTGGAAGGAACATCTGGAGGTCATTTAGTCCAACCTCCTCCTCAAAGCAGGAACAACTTTATTAGGTTTTGAAAATATCGCTGGATGGACCTTCCACTGCCTTTTGGGCAACCTGCTCCAGTGCTTAATCAGTCTTATAGTAACATTTTTTTCCATACACCTACTCAGAATTTCCCTTGCTGCAACTTGACCATCGCTTATAGTCCTTTTGCTGTGCACCTCCAAGAAGTGCCTGCGTCTGTCTTCTCTCTAACTAGCTGTTAGTTATTTGAAGGCAGCAATTAGATCCCCCTCTGCCTCTTGTTCTCTTGGCTAAACAAACCACCGCCCCTCCTCAGTACCTCCTGACCATCTCTAGGGTCTTCTACTGGATGTAATCCAAACTAATGGAGGTCCCAACCCAAATGCACACTGTCTAGAGGCAAGTGATCATTTCCAATGACCCATTAGCAATATTCTTGCTCATGCAACTCAGTATGCATGGTTCCCCCTTATGCAAGGAATTGCTCAAGATAATGACCAGCTGAATATAACTCAAAAGTGAGCATATCTGTGCAGTTCTGTACATCACATTTCTGCTATGCTCTTGAGGACATGACTGAACTTTTGAAAACCATCTTCCCATAAAGAGTATTATGAAGAATAGCAAGGTGAGGATGGCTGCAGTGAAAATGAGTCAATCTATGAATGGTGCTAAACATTTAAATCAGAAAAAAAATCACGATAAGAATAGTTTAACTGTATCTTGCATGTGCATTTTATAACTATATTCTTTTAAAGAAATTAAAACATTTTTTGTAAGCAAAAACCTTGCTGACTTGCAGCTAACTCTACTCTGTAGCCTAAATTTCCTCTCTTTTAGACATAATTATGAAACAATTACAGAAATTACGAAGATGCTCAATATTTCCTTTTTTTTCCTTTTTTTGTTTAGCAACTTTTGAATAAACATTGGAAATTGAAAAAAAAAACCTGAAATGTTGAAATTTTTCATTTAAAAAGTGTCAACTATTCCAGGTTACTTATTTAATAGAAAACAAATTAAAACAACTATTTTCCTGAGTACCACATCCCTGAAGATTTTGGAGTTAGCAAGTCTCAGGATCACACCTCATTTTAGAACAAGAAAAACAAATTATCTTCTTTTTCAACTCCCAATTGCATTCTCTATTTCAAATGAGTTAGATATTGACTAAAGTAAGTTAACATGAAGAACATGCTCTCAATACACTAGACAGCGCATTAATTCACCAACTAGTTCTTTTTAGTTCCAGACATTTAGCAGCAACTTCCCACTGAATAATAATTTATTTCTTTAAAAATCTGTCAGAACTCACATATTCTGTTGGTGATTTTAGTTTAAATGATTTTAAGTGCAACTGGTTAGTGTAAATGTAGGGAGTATTAGCAACCATCCTAAATTAAAATGAAGATATATTTCTACATATGCACCTATGTAATTGAAATCGAAGATATTAATTTCAAAAGATAAAATTAATTGAAATTAAGATCCACAAACAAATATTACCTCTTTTTCTTTTCCAAGAGGTGCAAAACAAGTAGGTGAAATCTGCTGGAGAAACCTCATATTAAATGGCGATCCCTCAGTATTAAACAACGGAAACTGTCTGGGCTAAAGTGAAATCATTTGGTCCATTAACTTTTAATTTTCTTCAAGAATTTTTCTAAGTGGAAAAAATCTGGCAGACACTTATTTCACACTGCAATGCCTCACTGAAGGTTATGTTATTCCACTGCTGCTCTTTAGATTCACATCCAGTTTATTCTTTACTGACTTGCCCTTGAGTACCATCCCTAGCCTGTCCCTGCAGGAGAAGCTGCCCTTGCTTCACAAGGTTGGAATGGGAGTGAATGGGGCGTGAGATCCATGGGTTGTGTACCATGGATTGAATGAGCCCAGAGGACACCAAGAGGATGTGCTAATGCATCTCAGGATGCTCTGTATGCAGGTGTGTTGAACACCGGTATCCCTGCAGGAAGCCTTCAGGATGTTTGAAGGATCAGGGACAACTCTGCTGTCTTTGCTTAGGAACATGATTCATATTCACTAATGGCTAGGACTGAAAGTTTCTCTTAAGAAGATTAGTTTGACCTTGTCCTTCACTCAGCTGTAAGGGCTGGCTGCTGGGCTCTGTGGAGTCAATGTACCTTCTGCATCTAGGCGTCTCGTAGGTGGAAAAGCTGGTATCAAACAACACTGCTCCTGTCAGCTCCTTCCCAGCTCGAGGCCTTCCCCTTCCTCTGCCTTCGGATCCAAGGCGAGTCCCCAGTACTGTACATAAACCCAAGTCTGCCACTGGGGCCTGGGAGCTGCACTAGGGGCAATGCTCCCCTCTGCTTCAGTTGTGATACCTGGTCAGGACACTTAACCTCATCTATTCACATGTGGAAAAGAAAAGCTATTACAAACCTGGATTTTGGCATAAGAGGCAGTAAATATAAGAAATAATTGCAAAGAAAATATTTTAGTATTTTAAAACTAAACATTTTAGCGTCTAACAGTCTAAATGACTCCATTGATCTACTTTGGTTTTTACAAAAATATTCAGTTTTTCAGATTTAATCTCTGTTTACAATGGCAGTGTTTGAACTCCTGAAAGCTTTGCCCTTGGGCGAGACTGCGATATTGTGCACACTCCCTTAAAAGCGGCTGAGTTTAAGAAGCATGTGTGAGGTGGGAACTGTGGCAGAGGAACTGACCATGGATGTGCCAGCCAAAACATATTCCCATCCAATCTGGGATTAACAGAGATTTACGGTAACACTACGCTCTAATGAGTGACAAGAGCAAGGTGAGAAAGGAGCACGTCTGTAAGTGCACAAGCTCTCCCGAGTGCCGTCGGGTTTCTTTCTACCTGCCCTGGGTGAAGCTCCGTGGGTGGCTGCAGATGCAAGCACAGCACAGTACGGCTTTATACTCCCTTCAAAACAGCAGGTCGGTATTTCAGTGCCAGGCCTACAGCTGGCTGCAATGGCCTGAGCAAACATCTGAGGGAAAAGCATGAGTGCCTGCCTGGGAGAGATCGCCTTGCACTCCTCAGGAGAGGTGTACAGGGATGGGGACAGCGAGGGAGGACAGCAGGGTGTAATGGTGCCCATGGACCCTGCCTGCACTAGTCAGAGGTGGAGTCAGTGGGAAGGCATCCCTTCTAGTTCTTCCCCAGAAAATCCAGCTTCATACACTGCCATGGATACACTATTAATTCAGAGTCAGCTGAACAGAATTTGGGGTGTGATTAACTTTTTCTTAATTTCATAGAATTATTTAGGTTGGAGAAGACTCTTAAGCTCATCGCGTCCTACCATCAACACAGCACTACCAATTCCACCACTAAACCATGTCCCTGAGCACCATGTCCACACATTCAGGTTGGATATTAGGAAAAATTTATTCTCAGAAAGAGTGGTGAAGCATTGGACCTGGCTGCCCAGGGAAGTAGTGGAGTCACTGTCACACTGAGGGACATGGATTAGTGGGCATAGTGGTGAGGTGATGACAGTTGGACTAGATGATCTTAGTGGTTGTTTCCAACCTTAATGATTCTATGATCTCTTAAATACCACCAGGGCTGGGGACTCCATCACTTCCCTGGGCAGTCTGTCTCAATCCCTGTTCCAAGGGTTTCTTCATTCTTTCTATGAAGAAATTCTTCCTTACTATCCAGCCTAAACCTGCCCAGGTGTAACCTGAAGCCATTTCCTCACATCTTATCACTTGTCACCTGAGAAAAAAGACTGACTCCCACATTGCTACCATCTCTTTTCAGATGGCTGTGGAGAGCAATGAGGTCTCCCCATCAGCCTTCTGGATTAAACAACCTCAGTTCCCTCTGCTGCTCCTCATATTGTTTTCTAGCCCCTTCACCAGCTTTGTTGCTCTTCTGTGAACATGTTCCAGCAACTTAACATCTTTCTTGAAGTGAGGGGCCCAAAACTGAACACAGTACTCAAAGTGCAGCCTCACCAGTGCCAAGTACAGGGGTAAAACCAATTCCCTACTCCTGCTGGCCACACTGTTTCCGACACAAGCCAGGATGACACTGGATTTCTTGGCCACCTGGGCACACTGCTGGCTCACATTCAGCTGGCTGTCAACTAACACACTCAGGTCCTTTTCTGCCAGGTAGCTTTCCAGACACTCTTCTCTAAGCCTATATTGCTGCACTGGGTTGTTGTGACCCAAGTGCAGGACCAGGCATTTAGCCTTGTTGAATGCCACACAACTGGACTTGGCCCATCAATCCAACCTATCCAGAACCCTGCAGGACCCTTCTATTCTCATGCAGATCAACATTCCTGCCCAACTTGTGTCATCTGCAAAATTACTGAGGGTGTACTCAATCCCCTCAGAAAGACTGTTGACAAAAATACTAAATAAAATATACTTTAAACAAAAATGCCCCCTCTCCTCCCCATTTAGTTCACTTCCTGTATAAGCACTACACATTGGATTGGTGTACTACTCAAGCAAGCAGTAACACCTTTTATTTTGTGAGCAGGCATTTGTATCTGTGTATCAGCATTACACATCATGCTGAAAACATCAAGGCTACAGGAACAAAAAGTAACATTTGAGCATGACTATCACCTGACTCGTTACAGTAATCTTAAATAGCAAATATTTCCAAGGAAGGGGACCCTTCTACTAAAGACATATTCCTGAATTTGTTTTGGTATGTATTTCCCTGTGGTGCACAGAGGACCGCAGTTGCTCTGGCTTACCTGTCCTGGTTGCTCACAGGCTGTCTGGTATCTTGCTTGTTGGCATAATTCTTTTACCCTCTCATATTTTGGTAGTTGATTAGATTGCTGAGTGTTTTTATTAGCTTCCTCTTTCTTGCGTAGAAATTTGCTTTAAAAAAAAAATAGTTGAATATTTAATATACATTATTCCAAACTCTGGAGATGATGAATTTAACTGGAAAAACAAAGCTAATTGGATACTAAATGCCTCCAAAGGTAGAAAATCCCCACATTTCTGCTGGTGACCTTTAATGACAAAAAGTCATGTAGTGAAAAAAAGGCTCACATGATTTGCTGGAAATTACCTAAAGAGAAATAAGAGCTGCTGAAATATGTTTAACTGATACAGTTCAGCACCATTCACACATAAATGTACTGTGAAGCAGTATTTGTCTGGCTGAAAAGCCCCGCTGAAGAGACTATGGGGCCTCCACACTCATTCAGCACAGTGTATCTCATATTCACTGTTTTGTAGTACTCACACAAGATTTTCATAATCTGTAAAACCACAAAATACCACAAGGAAATCGCTGAGAATTTTTTACACTGAGAAAGTTTTCACGACAGTAATTGTCAAGGTGAGAGAGTAAAGAGGTATTGGAGAAAAGAGTAATTATAGTCATAAATCTCATTTACACATAAGTCTTTTCTTTGCTAGAAAAAAAATTAAGAATGCTTCTAATCTGTGGTGGAAAATACAAAATCAGTTGATGAGAGGATATTGCACAGCTGGATATGAAACAGAGAATTGGAAAGAAATAAGTCAGATGATGACATAAGTGGTCACAAGTACAATGTGAGAGAAGGAGGAGGTATAGGCTAGGAGAGCTGCCAGAAAAACATGCTTTCAAACTTCTTAGGGGGCAGGGACCTCACAGCGCAGCAGCATGCACAGCCAGTGGTAGGAAATGAAGAAACAAGTCAGGTCTATAAGTATGCTTGCAAAATTTACAACTTCTCTGACCATAAAGGGAAAGAAGAGAGGGCAAAAAAGGAAAGCATGTACAAAAGAGTGTTCCCACCAGGCAGGCTCTCCCAAAACTCTTTCACCCCTAATAATTACCCTCTTTCCACCAGGAATGTGTCACGCCAGATTTTGGTCTTCTTGTTTGTTCGAAACCTGGAAGCAAAATAATAATATTTACTGCTGACACCTATGTACAGCGCTGCTAGTGTTAACCATTTCTTTTTTAAAGCACGCCTCTTTGCTTATGTATACCTGCAGTTTTATAGATGTACTGTTTAAGAGGGCCTTCAAATAAGAAAGCTGTGGTTGCAAGCCTGACACAGCTCATTTTTACTGAATCTTTTTCCACTCAGTTGCTGATTTACTCAGGTGTTTGCCCCTGAACTGACAAAAAAAAACCAAACAACAAAACAAACCTGAGACTCACCTATTTCCTGGTCTCTCCAAGTCTAGAAGCTTTAGGACAGATTTGCCGTCCATATCTGGAGGTGTGTCAAGTCCTGCAATATCCAGAATTGTTGGTGCTAGATCAATATTCAGAACAATCTGAGGCACTCTGCGAATCAAGAGAAAAGGTTACAGTTGTCACATGTTCAATATGCAAGTTTTCACATTGTCTCAGAATTAGAAAGGTAATTAATGTTTATCAGGGCTTTGAAGATGTAAAGCTCTACACAAGAGCTATGTTTGGAAACCCCTCTTTGAAGGCTACAACTGTGAGAATAAGAGGTCAGTGTTGCAGAATATCATTACAAAGAAAAAGGTAAGCACAATAAAAGGAAGAGGGGCAATTGCCACGTGATACTTATCTACTTGACAAGGAGGGCATACAGCCAGCCAGCTATTCTGTTGCAGAAGGTGAGCAGTAAAGATAAGTACCTACTTTTTAAAGGCAAACCCCAAACCTTTACGGTAACCTTCAGGGCAAACCCCTACCTTATTTACGGTAAGGTTGATGGAGCACTGCAACAAGTTGCCCAGAGAGGTTGTGGAGTCTCCCATGGAGATATTCAAGACCCATCTGGATGCCTACCTGTGTGACCTATTGTAGGGTACCTGCTTTAGCAGCAGGCTTGGACTTAGTGGTCTCTTGAGGTCCCTTCCAACCCCTGCAATTCTGTGATTCCGTGAAACCTAGCCTAACAGCAGTACAGGTTATACAGTTTTCCCCTCTACATTATAACTTAATAATAATATGCAAAATGAAAGACATTACTCTTTTTAGGAGTCATTGTTCTGCAGTCATATGGTATCCTTTATGAAATGAAGTTAGAGTGATAATTACAAGTACTTAGAAACATTTTATATTAGGTAACAGCTGTACTAAAGACACAAGAGAACATACACTGATCCTGGCTCTACACTTGGACCACGAATAAAGAAAGGAACTCGAATATCAAAGTCATAAGGCATTGACTTCCCCTTGACCAGTCCAAACTGCCCGATATGGTAACCATGGTCAGCAGTGTAAATAATGTAGGTATTCTCCAGTTCTCCCATCTCTGCAAGCATTTGGTATAACTGAAATAGAGTACAGGGAAAACTTTAAATTAAGTGTGGCAAAACATGATTTCTGCATAATCATGTAAAACAATTATTTTACTATTTTAGAATCAAAGAATCAAGCATGGCATCAATTAAATTACTGAAATTGACATTTTGGAAACGGGCATTTTTACATCTTGTCTCTACTGTGCTGATAAAAGCATTCACCTTGGAAGTTCAATTTCACATTTCACAGAGGGGAGTTTGCTCCGAGAAAAGAGAAGAAACCCAGACAATTATAATACCAAAATATGGTACTATTAATGTAGTTGCATTAGTGCGTTCTAAGTCAATGTATACTGAAACACAGCTTGGGAAAAAAGCTCTGCAACAGCTTTAGGGTAACTGTTATTCAGATTTGATTTACTGTGTTAGTCTACAGCTTTCCCATTCCTTACAGTTGTGGGCTTGGGAAAAGGCTGTAAATTTTTATTAAAGTTTAAAGAAATCTCTCTAGGGGAAGAACTTTGGTCATGGTGCTTGAATTTTGAACAAAAAGTCATGCAAACTGCACCTAACAGTTCATGTATCACATTACCTATAATTAGCAGTACACTGCATTGCGTAACTTCTGCAAACATGTGCAGAGTGACACCTGAGTTGCTGTGATTTGCCAAATCCCAAATTTCAGCTGAAGGACTAACTGTGAAAGGAGTGTGTGAAATAAAGAGAAGTCATCATGTGCTAAACTGCGTCTAACACACAGGTGATGCATCTTTTGTTAACACCAGACTTTATATTAGGCCCACTGATTTTTCCATTAAAAAAAATGTAAAAATCACCAGCTTACTCACTCACCAATTAAAAGATGCAAGGAAGGAGTTTGGCACTACACTGAGGAGAATATAGCCAAAATTACTTTGGTCTGGGGATATGTAGCTAATTCATTGCATCCCAGGGACTTTCCCCTGGCTGTGATTGGTGAAGGTAAGGAAAGAATTTACCTAATTTTGTTACTGACTAATACAAATGACTAAACAGGGCCTAAGAAGAAAGCTGGAGAGGGACTTCTTTTTTACAGGGCGTGTAGTGATAGGAGATGAGATAACAGTTTTAAATTGAAAGAGGGTAGATTTAGATTAGATGGGAAGAAATTCTTTACTATGAAGGTAGTGAGGCAATGGAACAGGTTGCCCAGGGAAGTTGTGGATGCTGCATCCCTAGAAGTGTTCAAGGCCAGGCTGTATGGGGCTTTGGGCAGTCTGGTTTAGTAGAAGGTACTCCTGCTCATGGCAGGGGTGTTTAAGCTAGATAGTCTTTAGGTTCCTTCCAACCCAAGCCATTCTATGATTCTGAAATATTCACAGCAGTTTCTTGAACTCACTCTTTCCATAGAGTCATCAACTGACATCAGGGTCTGAAGTCTCTTGCGTTGCAAGACGTTTGTAAACTCCATGTGGATAGGCAGCATGGGCCCCGTGTACTGCATGATCCAGTGCTTATCCATGTTTGGTGCGTAGTTATAGCTGGGGGTTCTGGGAGAAAGAGAAAGGAACTGAGCACCTGTGCAGTATCACAGACATCAGATTAACGTACGAACATCTCTAACACAGCAATAGTCAACAAATGGTTAAATCACATATTATATGTGGTAGCTAGTATTCCTAATGGAAAATGTCAAACATCAGTTCAGTGGCTTCCAATGCTTTACTTGCCTTCTGAGATTTTTTTCAGGCTCTACGAATGCTAGCAGATCCATGTTAATATTTGGGATATACAAAGACGTATTTGTCAAAAGAATCTGTAATCTTTACAAATACTTATCTAAATGATGCATCCCATAAAGATGAGCAGGAAAACAATGAAAGTCAGAAATCAAAGATGATGACTTCCGCTGAGTATGAATGTAAAATGTCTTGATGTTTTCAGTGGGAAAACTACCTTCGTACAAGTTAAAATAAACTCACAAAAAACATAGTTTCCTGTGAGAGAATGAATTTCAGTAGCCAGTACTAAGATAAGAACAGCAACACCAGTGTTATCAGTTTTTAAGATGCTGTGAAACCACTAATTTTTTCCCCTCCCCTCACCAAAGGCATATACAGGCATGGAAAGGACCCTGAGCATAACCTCAGAGGGCAGGCTGCCTGTGCACAAGGTCAGCTGTGATACCAGGCAGAGCTGCAGCTGGCCTTGGTGACTCCAGATCCACGTTCATCCTCCATCACTCACCCTTGGTTCTCACCTGACCTACATCCCAGTGATGCCCCTTGATACAGCAGGTACATAAATTCCACCCACACCAAAATGTGTACAAAATGATATACACTAAATCCAGTTGAGGTGATTTTTTTTTTTTTGCTTATACAAAACAGCATGCATTGCCAGAGTAAATCAACTAACAATATGGAACTAATACTGCTGCCAATACTAGTGCTGACGAGGAGAATGGCACCACAGAGTTCTACTCAATCAAATAATACTGCTTTAAGAGTTTGCACCAACATTAAAGGAAAGATTTAAGAGAAGTGTTCTAACCACAAACATGTGAACTGTTAAAAAAGAATGAACAAGAATTGAGAATATCTTTCTGTACATATCACCTCTGAAGAAAAGGTACAGCAAAAATGATATGAAAAAAATTGCTGTACAGATGTAGATGGCACAGAAGCTTTCCATCAATCCTTTTCTCATACTTAGCATACAAGACAGGTAAAAGGTAAACAGAAACTAAACAAAATCCATGTCCTGTAATGTTTTGACCTATGTATAACTGTTTTCCTTCTCTAACACTTGCAGAATCTAGGCTTTGCTTTTTTTGATGAAGTTTTTCAGTTTTAATTTTTCTGCATTTCTAACAGTACACTGTGGTACGTGACGCATACATTGTAGCATTATCTTTGAAAAATAAATGTAAATTTCAAATGAAAAAAGGCTGCTGTATCATAAGCTTAAATTGATTCCTATGGTTCTAATTTCAGTTTACAGTAAAAATGTTATTAATAGTCTTTACATTGTGATAATTTTACTATGTGCATTACACAAAGCCAATTTTTTTCCCACAGAAATACTTATGTGCAGCTAGTTGTCCTTTCATAAGAGGTAGCATTGACCAATATCAGAACATTGTACAGTGACAATATAAAGCTTTCCACCACTCCTTCATTTGGGTTCCATTTCTCTTTGCATGGTTGTAGACAGACATGGTATGGTGGATACAATTATCTTTTAATATATATACGTAATAAAACTTCTTACTTATATATGCATTATTAAAACATTAAAAAAAGAGGACAACAAAAACATAAATGATGGGTTGATGGTTGGACTTGATCTTAGAGGTCTTTTCCAACCTTAACAATTCTATGGTTCTATGATCTTACTGTTTTCACTACAGTATACGTAACATACAACCAAGTATTCTGAGCATAAAAATTGACTTAATGAACAGCATAATGCACTAATAATCAACTACAATAAAGTAATGGACTCCACACTTTACCTGGAGACCATTTTGAGAATTTAGGTGGCATATGGGTAGTACGTACGTCCCTAGCAGAAACAGCTGCTCTTGACTGATCTACTTAGCCATCAGCATCAAGCGAAAACAGCAATGAGACCACAGTATCATAGGATTTGTGAAAACTTCCTTGAGACTAAGAAGTATGGAGAGGTTAGCTCCCTACTGAACAAAGACAAATGTATACTAGAATTCCTTTTCTGCTGGAAATTCATATAATTCAAGGTTGCAAGTCAAAATCTTGGCATTTCTCATGGAAATCTCATTTTTAAAAGGAATGTTTATACTACTGTGAAATTAATGAACTTGAGCCCAAGAGCACAGCCCTCTAGGTTGTCAGCTAGTCCCTAACAGTAGCAGAGGGAGCCTTAAACCTTGAAGAAACGTCTCAGGAGCTCTGGTCACCTATCAGGTATTAGGTAAGGATACAGAAGACAGAAAGTAAGAGTGCTTCCAGTGCGGTTTCCTCTGTCTCTTTGAAAGTTTTTCAAATGAGATATTTTCCCATGAAAGCGCTCAGTCCTGATTAATCAGCATTTTCCAGCAAAATGAAGCTTTTTTTCTTTTCTCTTTTTTCTTTTCTTTCTCTCTTTTTTTCCTCAGCAGATTTCTGTCCTGAGTGCTCCTGCTGAGGAGGGATGAGGTGGCTGTGAGCTGTGCTCAGCCTGCTGCTGTGCCACGAAGGAGAGCCAGCTGCTGAAGCAGGCTCAGGTCTCCTGTTCCCAGCCCACTGTCAGAAGCCTCCTCCACTTAATGGATAGTCTTTAAAAGCAGCACTCAGGGTTTTAGCAGGGCAGTTAAAACCTTTCACAGACACTTTCCAAATGCATTCTGAATTTTCTGGGTGAGAAATGCAGTAGGCAGAAGGCAAACAGAATTTTCCTCCCAAACAATTCTTGCAACAGGGCCTTCTGTGGATTATTCAATGCTGGGGACCGATCGAGAAAGGTGAGATGAGGGTCCTAAATGAGGGGAAAGAGTAATAACGAAGATGCAGAAAGGAATCCAAAAGCCCCACAACCAATCTGTGTTCCTTACACATCCTTGGGTTTTGTACCATACAAAAGTCCATCCGAAAGGCACTGCTTGACAGGCATCGGATCTGACACCACCCTCTGATTTATCTACCTTTTTTTTTTTTTCCTAAAACAAAGAGAGGTGAATTCTGGGGAGAACACTGCTTGTTTCTGAGAACCCTTTCTAACAGACAGACTTCTTCTGTCTCAGTGATAACTGTTTATCATAACATTTTTTTTCCTGAAGTAGTTGGTGATACCAGCTAAAAGTTCGGCTCTTAGAAGCCTTTGAAAGTGATCATGGGAAAGTCTGTCACTGTTTCTACTCTTCCACTTTTGGGAAAGGCTGTGCTCTGAACTGATAAGTACTGCTGTAAAGTCGCACATACATCTGCATTTGACTCTCTTCAGCACTGGGAATATCAGGTTGAAAGCATCTACCATGTCTTCTACTGCCTTTTATTGGTCATGGAAGCATCTTATCTTGAGCCCATTTGTTGATCCATGACCAGAAGACTGTGCTATAGGTACCTTCATTATTTTCAGCTTCTCCATGGCCTCCAAGTCTGGCAAGGAGCTGCTGCTCACCTGCCTGTCAATCTCTGGTGCTACACTGCTTTGGTGCAGTGTCTGATTTCAAGGTCACTCTTGCCAGTTGATCAATAAATAGAAAAGCACATCTTTAACTTTTGAGTGTGTGCCCAAGAAATGAGTGAGAGTTCATTTTACATGTAACAAGAATAAATAACATGAAGAAGTGCACCCCTTCATGTAGGTCAGTTCAAAATAACCTACAACATACCACAATGAATATTAAATCTGTAGAAAGGGTGAAGACAGAAAAAGCAGATTACTGAATTAAAAAGGTATAGTATTTGCCCCTCACATGGGCTATAGTAGCCTGGGCTAATCTAGATGGCTCACTTATGTTTGCCCATACTGCACAAAGTATGAGATATGTCTCATATCTTGTCTCGCCATGACAGATCCGTTCCGGCACTGTGCAGAACAGTGGAAGATGTCAGGTTCACAAGATTACAAACGTATACTGCTAATTTAATGAACAAAAAAATCCCAAAAGCTTAACAGAAACAAATGTTGAAACCAGTCAGGCCCTTTCTCATAAAGACTTTCTCAGAATGAGAAGAACAATTCACCCTGAGACCTCGTGATCATTTATTTATGTGAATAAATTAACAGAGATATCATCTCATTTTATGTATACATCTGCAAAAAAGCAAAATCATTAGCCTTCTCTAGCATTAGGTTACTATCTCCTCAGGAAAGGGATGACTTCTGTCATTTCAGTTCTGTTAGCACTTTATATTTCTGCATTCATGTATATTGTTTTATTAACACCACATCACGGTAATTGCATTCATGCTCTATCTACCACCTGTTAGACTACAGTAGGAAGCACGGGGTGATAACAAAGCAAATATTTATAAGCAGTAGTGCACTTCTTTATTTGAAGAAAGACTCACTATGAAATCTACCATTTTTTTTATCTACAAGCATCAGTTCAAATAGATATTTGAAGTTATGTTGAGAGAAAAATAATTATATTGACATTCAGCTTTGTGGTCTTTACGAACAATCAGGATTTCATTTCACGCCTTTTAATTACTCTTACTGACAACATGTTTACTACACTTGTATATTTAAATTTGAAGTTCAAAATAGAAAAAGTTCTTAGTTGTCTTCAAGGGTACCTCAATAACTTTAGGTTACTCAAGAAACAAAATAATGGATGCTTGCAGATGAGGACATACTAAAATGGGGTCCTAGCAGAGCAAATCATTCAGAAATGAATCACACTAACTTCTGCTAGTAACAGAATGGCCTTTTGTGTGATTTTCAAGAAAACAAATGCAAGAAAGGCCTTCTGAAAATTATTAGTACAAAAAAGCTATTTTATATATTTAGAAAAGAATGGAAGATTCAGCTTGGCTAATGCTGTTTACACAGTTGTGGTATGTGTGTGGAAAAGAAACAAAGTTCAGTACAGCAGGTTTTAGGACATCCAGGAATTGAGTGCAACTACAGATCAAGATTTTTTTTCCTTAAAAGTTACATCTATATATACATTTCTGTTACAGGTGCATTAATATGGGAAGAAACAAACATATCTGGAAATCTTTGTTCAATCACTCATACTAAAAATCTGTGTTCGCCTCTATTTACAATCTCCTCATTCCCTCTTGTTTTTATTCAACAAAAGAAAATTCTGTCCACAAAAATACTGCCTAAAAATGCTGCTTGTGAATGCTTCCATAAAGTTCTCAGGGGTCTGTATCCCAAAAGTGGCTGGCTAATTTTCTGTTTGGATTGGGAGCCCTCCAGTTAGAGAAAATAACACAGTACTTATATGCCTCAGGACCATTTTCATTTAATAAAAATAAAAGTAAACATCATTTTAAAATAATACCTACAGTAAAACTGATTGTAAAAAATGAGTAGCTTCTGCACAAAATTAGCGCCTCTACTAACTCTTTAAAATGTAACTTACAAACATTGCATAGGCAGTCATGTTTCTTCAGAAAAAATAGTAAACGATCAAAGGAAGCAAATCTTTTATTTGCAGTGAATGCAGACTTCCTGAAGAAGTCTAAGCCTGTAGAACAGGTTTAGACATTGCTCTTGGAAAGCAAGAAGTTTAGATTCTGGTCAAAATTAGTCCACAAACCACAAACAATGGCATAGTTAGTATTAATACGGAGTTGAATTTCCCCATTCTGAGTGCATTTGAAAAGGGGAATCTTTTAAAACAAGAATATTTCTATATCTGGGGATGTGAGCTGTGAAAGTTTCACTCCTAAAGTGTAACATACTGCTGTATTTCAGAATAAAATAGAAAAAGATGTTACTCATTAAACATAACACCTTTTTATTTTAGGAAGCATCACTTAGAGCTACCGTTAATTTTGCATCTAGAATCTTTCTGCATCTCTAAATCACAACATTTCTTCTAGTCATGTTTAAAGTCACACTTCCAGTGACATTTGTGATGATTCTGATCACTTATCTCTCAGTCAGCAGTCCAGGAAGGCTTAAGGCTATCACTGACAATAGACATTGACACATCAAGATTTATAACTGCTGCAAATGTACGAGCCCACCCTGACGGGTGTCCATATCACAAGAAAAAATGTCATAGCTAGCAGATGTTTGAAACTCAGCCCTGGCAGCAGGACGGCACCCTGAATGTGTGGACACCTTACCCCCCAAATTCAGTTAAGATTGTTTTGGGGATCAGGAGATTCAACAGCGCTGCTGTTCATGCTACACTGCTGGAAATGCACTGCTATGACCAGGCTTGTGTGTTCAGCACCTTTCATACCATACATATTTGAGAAATGAAAGCTTTTCCATTTGCCTTTTCTCACATCATCTTGGGAAGCTTTCTAGTCTCATCCCAGATAGCATTTCTAGCTGCTTTTTCTAAGATCTTTAGCCTGCCAATAGGATTGCTTCCAGGTAATCATAAAATCTGCTTGTCAGTCCTCCTGCCAGCCTGCAAGCAGTGCTTCAGATTTCCATTTTTTACATTCTTCAGTAAATCTGCCTCCTGCAGACTTTTGCTTCTAATGTTTGTTTACTTCACAGCTTATAAATAGCTTAGGTTGGATTCACAGTTCCCCTAAGACTGGTTCACCCTGGAAGGTAAAGGGAAGTTAAAGTGCCAGAGGCCCTGAGCGTAACAGAGAATTCAGGCTTTCATTAGAGCATCCTTTGAGCCAGAGCTTTCCCGCTCAGTTGTGTGATGGAACAAGATTGCCCTGTAACAGCAGCCAGGGACAGCTGGAGAGCCATCTCCTGTGTCATAGCATCACATCTAAAAACAGTATTTCCAAGGTCTAGCAACCTCGCTACCACAGCAAAAATCTATGCACTGCTTTCATCTCGCACACCTTCTCCAGAACCGGTTGTTTCCACCTAAATCACTTCTGTGCATAGTTAGAGTATATGCATTAGTATGGTTTGTTTTCAGGAAATGCACTGCTCATTACGGTAGGCAGCAGCCAGCAGCCAAACTTTTGGAAATGTTTTTAAGGACAGCCGGGATGTGTGGAGTGAGAAGAGATGCTTAAAAGCAATAGAGAGTTCCTGTGGCTTCCAGTATAATAAGGCTTCTGTTTCATCTTAAAGTGGAGCCAATGAGAATTAACAGAGATCATTTAAAATTAATGTTTAAACAGCGCACACATCATTACTTTTCTTGTCCTTGTAAGACTTCATATACCACTCCAGTGAGCAGCTTATACTGAGGAGACAGGACTGTAAGGTAACGATGGCATGTAAGTCTTCCTTTCCTTTTGGCTTTGATTTTTTTTTCATAAATATTATTTTTGTTCGTAACATTATTTTCTGCTGCATGTATTTGATTTTCTTCTCTCAGTGCTGTTACACCGGCAAAAGAAACCAACAGACCCCATCAGTACTGGGGCCACTCCTATTCAACATCTTTATCATTGAGCTTGATGAGAAGACTGAGCGCACCCTCACTAAGTTTGCAGACAACACCAAGTTGGGAAGGAGTGTTGATCTGCCAGAGGGTAGAAAGGCACTACAGAGGGACCTGGATAGACTGCATTGATGGGCCAAGGTACACCGTATGAGTTTCAATAGGGCCAAGTGTCAGGTCCTGCACTTTGGTCACAACAATCCCAGGCAACCCTACAGGCTTGGGGAGGAGTGGCTGGAAAGCTGCCTGATGGAAAGGGACCTTGGTGTGCTGATGGACAGTTGGCTGAACAGGAGTCAGCAGTGTGCCCAAGTGGCCAAGAAGGCCAATGGCATCCTGGCTTGTATCAGGAACGGTGCGGTGAGCAGGACTAGGGAAGTAATCCTGCCCCTGTACTTGGCATTGGTGAGGCCTCACCTCGAGTACTGTGTTCAGTTTTGGGTGCCTCAGTACAGAAAGGACATGGAGGTGCTGGAGCAGGTCCAAAGAAGGGCAGCAAGACTCGTGAAGGGCTTGGAGAATATGCCCTACGAGGAGTGACTCAAGGAACTGGGGCTGTTTATTCTGGGGAAGAGGAGGCTGAGGGGAGACCTCATTGCTCTCTTCAAATACCTGAAAGGTGATTGCAGTGAGAGCAGGATTGGTCTCTTCTCGGTGGTGACAGGTGACAGGACAAGGGGAAATGGCCTCAAGTTACGCCAGGGGAGGTTTAGGTTGGGTATCAGGAAAAACTCCGTTACAGAAATGGTTGTTAAGCACTGGAACAGGCTCCCCAGGGAGGTGGTTGAGTCACCATCCCTGAATGTGTTTAAAAACCGTTTGGATGTGGTGCTCAGGGACACAATTTAGCGGTGGGTTGTTAGAGTTAGGATAGTATGGTTTGGTTGTGGTTGGACTTGATGATCTTGAAGGGCTTTTCCAACCTGAACAATTCTATGATTCTATGATTAAGGGCAGAACTCTCCCTGAACTGGAATATTTCCTTCCATAGCCACTCCCCTCTGCATATGCGCAAATGGAAAACATTTTCTAACCAAACTTTTTTTTGTTGTTTGTTTGGTCTGGTTTTAATTTATAAAGGCAATAGTTCAATCAAATGATAGGTGCTTCACAAGCAAAGAAATGTCAAATAATACAAGGGCCTGCTTCAGTTACTGTTCTTTTAAGAAAAACTTCCTCTCACATGTGGTCGTCAGGCTATCTTAATTCTTGGTTTGTAGGTATAACCTTCCATCTCAGTTTGTAAAGCCAGCAAGCAGCTTTTGACCTGTTTTCCCTTCTTTGTTGGAGGTAGGTGTTACAGAAACTTGATATAGCAACTACATTTTTAAAAACAAAATCCAAGGTCAGATGGCTGTCACCCAAGGTCAAAGAAAAAAAAAGAGATGCAAATGGTACTTGACCACCAAGGAAGAAAACCTAAGGGTTAAACGTTCAAATTACACAAACCTTGGCAGGAAGGATTTTATTGTTCTCCTGTTGTTTTCACAGGGAGTACTGAGTGTGTCTGTGAGAACTTCTTATATCTTTTAGTCAGAGCACATTGCTAATGTTTTTGGCAGAAAAATCAATTATTTGGTAGCTTCAGCCACCCAAATTGGCCTTTTATCTTTGATTTGTCTCATTTCTTGGGCTGCAGACTGAACTCTAACATACGCCGTCAGTCAGTGCACTAAGAAACAAAAAGCAACCCAGCAAGTCTCTCCTGAGGTTGCTAGAGAAGAAATTCTTTGCAAGAAATGCTGCCAAGAAATCAGCCACACCAGAAGATAGCAAGAAGCACAGCTGATTCTCATATTTTGGGCTGTTTCACAAATAGCCCAGCAGAGCAACATACCTAGCCTCCAGGAGTGCATGTAAGTAAAAAGCAATTTACAGAGGTACTCAGATGAAACTAAGTCTGTGAAAATGTAGCTAGGACCTTCACTTCATCTTTCGAGACGTGTGACTTGTAATAAAGCAGAGAGGTTGCTAAACTTTTGGAGACTGGCAGCACAAGCTATAAAAAAACAAGCTGAAAACACCGAGCAACAGAAAGTTCCAACAGCATGATAATCTGATGCAAGCTTCTACAAGCACTCTTTTATCAGAAGACAGCTACCACAGAGTCTAAAATGAGCTGCACGACCTCGAGAGAGGTAGGGTGAGATACAATGATGTGCTTTTCTTCCAGCCCCGGTCCCCACAGCTAAGTGAAAATGGTTTGAATCCAATTCTCCTTTATGATGGATAGTCTCCCAGCAAAGAGGATGGCTTGCCTGAGGGCAGGCAATCTGTGCCATGAAATGACCAACAATCTGTTGAACAGAACAAGAACAAATAGATTATAACCCTCTTGCTATGAAAAGAGGTGATCGAAAGAAGACATGGGAGGGCTCTTTTAAATTTGAGGTAGTGAATATTCATCATTCCTCATAGGATGTAGGCTTGTATGTGAGCAAGCCCCATGTTTGAAAGAGCTGAAAAGGCGCTGCTTTGTTGCTGCAGCATGGGGTGACACTACGGAACTGGCCACCACACGATGGTGGAGCTGCCACCACAGATCAAAGAGAGATTAGACTGATGCAAAGAGGACAGAAAGCGGTGATCTGGATGCTTCACCTCACTGATGGTTTTCAGAAGCTGCAAAAATAGGAAGAAAGAATCTCATTTCTCTCTTTTTTTTTTCCTAAGCATTCTCTCATTCCTACTGCTGGAGCACATAATTCAGGATACTGAAAAAGATCTTTCATACAGTGCACTGCAGCAGTTTTCATGTTTTTAAGTCCTATTTTATCTTCAGAACATAACAGAGTGTTTATAATTCTATGGGTTGATTACTAAAGAACCAGCTGCCTTTTCAAGCAAATATTTACAAACTAAAGTATCAATCTCATCACTACTATACACAGGTATGAATTACCCTGATTATCTAAGTAACTCTGAAACATTACTGGCTGGTTTGCACTACTTGCAGAATCTACTCTCAGGAATGTGGTAATACTGAGAATATAGGATCAGGAAAGTAGAGCTAAGAAAGTAAGGTCAGGGAAAGTGGCATATCTAGACAGCAGCAGCCAGTGAGATGACAAAAAAACCCAAACTAACAAATACCTAACCATGTGCCACGAACAGCAAATGTCTTCTTGGCCTCAACAGTGACCAGTTTATGCATGCAGCTTATGCAGCAACTGCTACTCCTTGCAGTTTTAAGCCAGTTAATGTAACTACAAATAACATCCTTGCATGTGAGCCACTTTAGTATTCAAAATGCAATGTATAAACTACAGGGCTTTGCCACCATGAGATGAAGGTGATTCACCCTCATTTTCAGAGGCTAAATCAATGCACAGTCCAGCTAAAATATTTATTTTCTTTGGTTTCTGTGTTGAAAGAGCACAAAGACTTTGTTTAATCATGAATAGGAAGAGCAGTCCACATGCTCAAAGTAGACAGAAAAGCTTCTCCAACACCTCACTGTGAGAAAAAGGACCCAGAGTATTGAAGGTATAAAGCAAGATGTGGAATCGAACATCAGCCTCAGCTCTTTACCTGGAGTTGACCTTAGTTCTGGAAACAAAGCAAAGAGGGCTTTATACTATTATTATTATTATAGTATAATCACCAGGAAAGATTAAACATGTTATTTAAAAATCCAGTCTGATAGGCTGTTTTGGGAACCTGCCAGTAGCTAGTCTATAAACAAATCTGGTGCACTTGAAAACTACAAAAGGGTGTTTTTACTCCCAGTGCATTCAGTAAGCTCGAGCCCAGGAAGCGCATATCTTAGAGGAATGCTAAGGAAGTAATATCTTTCCAACAGATCCTGACCTGTGTCTACATATTTTCAGGGTATTGTAAGAAGCTGCCCTTACAAAGCCAAATACTGACCTTTTAATCTCCCACAACTTCCCAGGAGGAAAAATAGCTTCTCTCTGTTTTAATAATGGTCAGAGCTGTCAGTCTCCTCCCCAAAAGGAGCAGGCATGGCCAAAGCAACAAGCAAACATCTGTTGCTTACTGCAGGTTTCCTATACTTTCATTCTCCGTTCATGCAATAACTCCATAGGCAGGCAGGCAGCCTGTGACTGTCACTTACATATGCTGTGAAGCGTTGGGGTAGAGCTCAGAGAACTGCGGTGCCGAGTCCTCGGGGCCATGAGGTGCGGCGTGGCTGATGACCATCATTATGGGCCTATGCGGATATATCCTCTTGGACATTCTGAAGTAATTAATGCTCTCATTAGTGATTAGGTCTGTGAAGTAGTCCTGTAACACACGATTAACGCAAAGCAAAAGTTACAAAGTGAATGATTAATTAGATCACATACTGTCATGTTCTTATGTTATTTTCAAGTCCTCATTAAAGGGCAGATCAGGAAGTAAAAACATCCCATCAAAGAGATGTGTGACTCTAAGAGCATAGGGGAGACTGAGCAGTAATTACTTTCTTAAGTAGGCAATACCACATAAAATGAGACTGTATTTTGCAAATCAGATACAACAGAATGCATTCAGTATGACAAACAGATTTTGGAATACAATGCTAAGCAATCTTTAAAATGACAGACTATACAAACAAAGGTCTTCCTTGACTTTCATTAACAAAATCACAAAGTAGTAGCTTCCAACTGCAAGAAATCATTCACCCTTTCATTGTTTTTCTATTTAGATCTAAATTTCTTGCATGCTCCTTGTTCAGAGTACACATTTGTGTATGTACAAACTGGGACAAGCTACAATAAGCAACATATTACAAAATCCTTTATCAGAGAAAGTGCAAACACAAATGCAGGGAACAGTTAAATTCCTGCAGGCTCTGTTCTTTTAATTGTATAACTTTAAGCAGTGCAGCTGCTGAGATTAAGGCTGCTACTTGCTAATAAACTGGCTTAACCCACAGCCAAGGTGGCAAATGGAAGCATACGAGGGGAAGGGAGGAAATAGAAGTAAGAAAAAAAGATGAAAACTTAAATTAAACCACCTGCCACCTTGGAGCATTCACTCTTGGCCTGGAGGTCTAGTGTGAGCTTCATTGAGAAAGTGCTGAGACAATGTTTGCAATTTCAAGCACTTCCAGGCATGACTAATCATATGTTGTGGATTCAAGGCCCTGAACAGCTGCAAAAGCAGAGCCCGAGGGACAAGGTCTGTGTCGCATGTCGGTGCTCGGACAAGGCAGCCAGCTGTGACCTCCCTGCTTGCCTGCTCCCTGCCCCCTGCTCCTCTCCTAGGGCAGGCCTGGAGCAAAGGTGCTGGCCCTGGCTGTTACAGTCCCTGCAAGGGCACGGAAGCGGCAGCCAGCGTCCCTTTGGGTTGCAAAATGAGTAATGATAGGAGGGCACCAGGGTTCTGATAATTTTTGGTTTTGTGGCCTGCTCGAATGAAATCTCTGTGTGACTTCTCTCCCACAGCATCCTCTCCCCTCCTATTTCCCTGTTTATTCTAGCCACGTACACAGGGTGTGTGAGGAATGTCTAACTAACCAATACTCTTTCTTTTCCTTTATTTTTTTAACTCTATATAAATATGTAATCAGTATCATGTAATATCTACGGGTGGGGAAATCAGAAACAGGCATCGCAAGCTTCCAATAAAATCTCATTACATGGGTCAGAAACCACAGCTGCAACATCTGTATCATCTTCCGTGAGCCTACAGTCTGAGGAAATTCCAGATTGCTTTCTGCAGGCTGGAAAGCCTGCGCCTCGCACTCCTCAGCCTTTTCAAGACACTTCATGGCAGTGGGCAGGTCACCTTGGCATACTTTCCAAACTTTGTCAAGAGTGCAAACAAGCTCCCAAGTTTTCCAATGTCTGTGTTCTTGCACTTATCTATTCTCCTAGTCATATCCGGAATCGGACACCACAGACACACAACGTATTTTTTTTACACTGTATAATGGGAAACAGCATCAACTAAGGTTTCTTATGTGAGTAATAACTGACAACACACAGCTAACTTTAAAGTTCAGTAGTGCAAAGCACACAGTTATTTTCAAAAAAGTTCTTTTACTGTTTGCTTCTACCAGAGAATCAACGGCTTCTAGCAGAGAGAGAGGGAGGGAGGAATCAACTGCACTGAAAAGCCCTTGGAAATTTTCTTCTGTCCTGTAGTTAAAATTCTCACACAGAAATTGATAGAAATGCCCTGGAGAGAAAAATGACATCTCAATTTCTTGGTTGTAGTTGGTTAATTAATTAATTATCTGGTTAATTAATTATCTGAAAGTGATTTTTATATGGATTAATGATGTGACATTTTAATGTCTGGAAAATACCTTTGCATAATCAAATCCATGCTTCTCTTTGTTACCATTGCGAGAAATGGTGTAATTATAGAAGCGAGAGTTCTTCACTAATCCAACCCACTCTCTCCACCCAGGAGGGATGTAGCTGCCATTGTATTCATTGAGGTATTTCCCAAAAAAAGCTGTGAAGGTAAAAAAAAAAAAAAACAAACAACACACACAAACACATGAGGCTTTGCAATCTGAGTCTTTTAGTCTGAGTCAAAAGCATGCATGAATGAAGACAAAATGTGTTAGAATGAGTCAGAGTCACTCTATCAAAAAACATTATTTTTATATCTAAGAGGGCTTTGAAATTAAAAAAAATAATTTCCTGAATTTTCTTAATACTACCATTTATCTGCCATTCTTGGAATCAAGCACTGATGCGAGGTTTTTTTTTTTTTCTCTTTAGAATGTATATGGTTTCCACGTGAAAGTGGAATAAAAATTCAGCCTCACAGGAAACATCTGAGAAGCGCGTCTTTTGGTTTTAAGCAAATCTTATGATGTTTTAACATTTGAAAGTTTGGGTTTGGCAACCTGGCTGCATGTTCTGGTTTGATGAAAGCTCTGGGAAGCCTGGATCTCCGTCCTGCTGGGCTCTGCCTGGTAGAGCAAGAGGGAATCCCTGCCCTGCTTTGCTGCCAAAACTTGTCTAAGGCAGAAGTAACAGGCAATGTCTTGGAGGTCAACTACCTCTACCTGGTCTGCAAAACTTAGGTGTATTTCCATTAGGTGAAGGTGACAAGGTACAACCCTCTCAGACTGAAGCTTTCAGAAACTGTCATCACACCCAGCAAGTGCTCCTGCAAACTCTTCCTGAAGGAAGTAAAAAAGAAAAACAGTCTCACAATGCAGTAAACTTCCAACTATTGCTGGGAACGCTTACGCCAAAGATATGCAGGAATCAAGAACTGGCCAGCTGGTCTTCGAAGCGTGGATTAACCCTGGTACCCTGGCAAATGCAGCTGTATTGCTGTTTTTTAGTCGTGTATGTACTGTCCTTGCCCAAGATAAAGAAGTTAGTTTGGAAGGCTCTGCTCTGTTTTACTTCTGCATGTGCACTGCAGTGACAAATCATCTGACTCTACCTGCAAATTTGTTTATTGGGATTTTGTTGGCTCCATCTCAGCCACAGCAACACTGGACAGTGGGGTGTCTGACTAACTTCCATGCATGCAATTTTAATTTCCTTAAGGTGTCCAAGCCCTTGGAAGGTCTTACCTGAAGAGGAATGAATGACAGAAACCAATCCCTTTGCAGTGACAGAGCTGTGTGTCAGACACCCATCCCGCTGCAGCCCTAGCCATCCCAGCCTGCCTGGCCCTGTTGCCAGGCTGCCCACAGACAGCTCCTGCCCAGCGTCACTTCCTTGGCTGGGTTCCGAGACACACGTCAAACACCCTTACATGTTTCCTACTTAGGAAATGAAGTCACTTTGGAAAACCTCGCATTCAACCTAGATGCATTCAATCTAACCAAGAAAAGCACATTTGCGGAAGGGCTTCAATAATTCAGATCTGACTGATGTGGCCATGGTGAACTCCTTCCTGGGAAAACTGGTGGAAAAATGAAAATATTCATAATTAAAAGTTTCTTGAGGCAACATAACTATGGGGCAATTGAATCTTTTAACTGCCAAATGTCACTAACCAGAGGTTATAGTCATATATAATGTTTCTTTCCTATACCACGTGGAATGTGGCATATAAACAAGTCCTGCAGACACTAACCCAGACTTTCAGCTCATCCTCCCACAGCCTCTAAGAAAGCAACCTAGCCTCTATCTTTTTTTCCTTTGGGGCCAACCAGAAGTCAAGAGGCTTGAGGTGAAGAGGGTAACTGTGGGGAGGGAATATGTGCCCAGTCCATTGCCTCCCGGAATGGAAACCATTCCTTTCTATAAGGCAGCCAAACTGTGTCAAACTCTCAGGAAGCTGGATTTTCAGGGAATGTGTAAGGGTAAAGGCTAAAACAGTGTGGGAAAAGAAGCCACAGAAAGAGTAGAAGGGGAAGAGAAGTTAAAGAGAGACAACAGTGAAGAGAAGAATGAGAAAGTGAGCATACTGAGCCAAGCAAAATCAAGGAGAGTCTGTGGTTCAGGGGAGATCTGAGGCCAATCCTCCTGAATGCCATCCCAGATCCACCATCTCCATGACCTTGAGGAAGCTCTATGTGCTGCATTCATCTGTAAAGAACTCTGCCAAAGTGCCTCCCACAAAGATGAAAGGCTCTCAAGCTCTAAAATGGAAGTTGTGGCAATTTATCATGTAGAATGGTTTGATAGCCCCGCCTTTAATTAACATTGACTAATACTGAGACCTGAACACTGTTATTTACAGGTTTGCCAAACTTAAATCATTAGTGATGATAGTTTCCGTGCTATCTGAGTCAGGCTGGATTTTGCTATGCGGAACATTTTAGCCAAATAGTTTAGCAATTTCCAAGAAAAAGGCTAGGGAAAGATAAATGAGTTTGCCCATTTAAAACTCTTTGGCAAGCATTTTTCTAAGAAGCTCCACTGTCTCCAGATTTTGAGGTAGCGCCTTTTTAAATAACAGAGGTGGCTATGAAAATCTGTACCAAAATGGCCACGCTCTAAAAAAGCTGTAGCACACAGATGTGATCAAGGAAGACATGTAACAGTTTCTCAGTTGAATGTCACCATGGGTTGTTCCTTTCTGGACTTAATAAAGTCCTCAGAGTTTGAATTTTGACCCTAAAACAAAGAACAGTCGGCTTCTTTCTTTCCTGCTCTCCTTCAAGCATTACCTGAGAGAAAGCCACCAGCATAAAATGCAGAGATGAAAAGTCCTGGAGCATAGGGATGGGAAAAGATAAATTGAATTTAGAAAGGGAAGGGAGGCTTGGAGCTGCTAGGGGGCAATTCATCCTGGAATTTCCTTACTTTAGATTACTTAATTTTGAAACTTTAACAATGTTTTGTTAGCTCCCCCTTGGCCTCCTGAACCCCATATTTTCAGCATGTTATGAGACTTCAGACTGACAGACTGAACCATTCACCTCTGTGTTGGCAATGATTTAGCATTTAATCATAAAAATAATCTGAGAAATGTCAAATTTTAAGCAGCTCCTTGAGTGACAGTTTGCAGAAATAGATGTTTCACCCTGTTGTGGAATAAAGCAGTTCCCATGTCAAACACACAGTAAAGCCCTGAATACTTGTAGAAGCAGCAGTAGCAGTGATAATGGATCGCATTTGCCAAATTGCTTTAACCAAGGGAGGTTTGCTGGTCAAAAGCTCTGGAGGATATGAGTAATTATACATATGAAGGGAAAAGCCAGGTTTTTACTAAAACACAAGACTTCAATCATTTCACCATGGGGTTTTCTAAGTACACTGAGAACTAGATAGGGCAAGTGAGTCACAGCTGGAGCTCAGTGCCAGGGGTTAGCGCCTGGATCTTCACACTCTGAATGAAGACAAGTGCCTGTGTAGAAAGGAAAGCACAGTAGCATCCATGAGGCCAAATATTAACCAGCAAGTAATCACTACGGGTGTCCTACAAGTTTTTTTGTTAGCCAGAGGACTGTACACAAAGGGATAGAATGTGTCATGGGACTGCTTGGGAGCTGACACTGAGATGAGCAAATGTTCTTTCTGGATCCTCACATGCTTGGCTTATAAAGTCAGTGCACATCCTTAACACAACTGTAGCCTGGCACTTGCTGAACTGCCCAAGTACAGACAGTGAATATTCTGCCTTAGAAGTCACTTATTCTCAGTGGTTCTAGAGTTTTAGGAAGCCATTCTTGCTTCCAATTAATAAAACAGAGATTATGACTCAATAGGTAAAAGCCTCATTAAAAAGCAATGCTATTTCTAGGGACATCTTTTCATTATTGTGTGTAATGGCCCCCACAGGGATAACAGGAAAGATAAATGCCAGTTTTTGCATTTTAATAAGACCGATTTTGTCTGTATTCTGGCAGTTTTGCTAACTGTTCCCAGGACACATTGTTATTTTTTAATCACGTGTAGAGTAACTTTGTATATAAAAATAATTGCATTCTGTGTGAGCATGTTCAATTAAGTTTATGCAAATGACACATGGCATGGTGAACAGTTGTATGGGCATCTATATGTCTCAGGAGTGGCTTCAGAATATATGTCTCGTAGGTAATTTGAATAGATTCCTTAATACAGGTTTTTGTTTTCCCTTAATAATTAGCTAATGAGTCCTGAACTGGACTGAGATCGTCAGGGGGTTGCAATTGGCAACAAGAATTTGACCCAGGGGATCTCTAGAGTTTGAAGCCAGGATTTTTACAGCTTAATGTGATGCAAATTCTCACAGTTCCCAGCAGTTAATTTCCCAGCACTTAATACAAGCATTTATGACTAATGTTTACAGCATTACACAACAGAAGTAGACCCCTACCTCCTGTCAGCATTAGTGTATTAGCATACAGGTGAACTGGACTGTGACTACAGGAGGCACATCTCTGCACTTCCATGGATCAAAGGACATATACTGTGCTCCTACACCCCTGTTATTTGTTTAAGTTTATGGGAATGTTTCTGATTTAAAACAAAAGCAAGCCTTTGGAAAGGCATTCTTCTGTAAGGTTTAGTCACCATGACCCAGACAAGAGCTTTAAGCAGTCAGCCCACTTCCTTTAACAAAGTCAGGAAACCATTTACAAGAGTTACAAAGCACTGTTTACATGACATTTCAGTGCTGACACACGGTGACGCCATGCTTTTGGGGACAGAGTCCAACAAAACTGCAGCTTCCAGATTATTCCAGTAAATTCCTCCTTGCTTTCTTCCCATTATGCAAATGATAGCTTAAAAACTGCGAAGTTCGATTTTTCCTATCTGCTGAATGATTATAAAGCATTAGGGTATCATGTCATGAAACTGAAGAAAGTCAGTTCATTATTCCAGCCCTCCTTAGAGAATGAAAAAAGCACAGTCTCAACAATTATTTGAGGAAACTGAGGCACCAAGAGGTTAACCTTCAGCTAGGCCTAAGACATGCAGGCAGCCTGTGGCATTGCCAAGAATATTATTCAGATCTCTCAGTTCCCTGTCTTGTAAATTAACCACAGTAGAAAACCTCAAGTTTTCTACTCGTTCTCTGGCTTTGTGGGTCTTTCCCACTTGCTGTCAGGTTCCCTTGTAACCAGAAAGAGCATTAAAGGTTTTACAACTCAGCAGTTGCAAAAGGCATTAGGCTATAACTTGATATACCAATCGTTAGCCTGGGTGATGTCTTTAACAAAGCTTGTATTATGGGCCAGCCTGGTAGCACTTTCCAGTACTGATGTTGTCTGACACTTCTCATTATAAGACCCTGTTTTCAGTTGCTTATAAGTCTCTCATACTTGGACAGAAATTTTCCGCACTGGATGTCTGCCTCGGGCTGAATTTTTTGAAACTTCTTAGCCTGAACAGTAGCCACCTTTGAGAACCATAGTAATGGAATTACATCTAACATCTGAAAAAAATTATGTGAGCTTTCATTTGATAGCACTTCCACATTCTGCAATGAGAGCACAAATTCTGTCAAAAAACATGATGGACTTTCAGTCAAGGAGGCATCTTTTATCATCTTAGTTAACCCTGTCCACATTTTTGCTCAGTTTTGAAAAGAACACTGTAGTTTGCATGGGCACCTTGGGGCATTCCCTGTCCACCTGTGAGTGGTGTCAGCGGGCGGGAGAAAGTTGATTGAAATGCAGAGGGCAGGAGGTGAGCAGATAAGGACAAGCAGGTTGGGGAAGGGCCCCAGGGGAGCTAGCAAAGGAACTGAGAGAGGGGAAAAAGCAGGGGAGGCTCAGGGGCCCTGGACAGGGGATGTCAACCGAGAAACTAGACAAGGAGTGAAGAAAGGGGAAAGAAGGTGACTGACAAGGCAAGGGGGTGGGAGAAACTGATTTGCTGAGTGGACTGGAAAAGGAGATTGCTAATGGCAAGCAGTGGGAACAGGACGTGTCTGTCAGGACTGACTAGACGCCAGGCAGGGAAGGAGGGTGGAACGACTTGTCGACAGACAGGCTGGAGGACAAGGCTCAGAGCAGGGCTCAGGAGGCCTTGCAGGGCCTGCAGGCCTGAGCTTGTGCATTGAGGGGAGACAGAAACGCAGAGGAATTAAATGTTTGGACACTGGGAGTACACAGCAATGCCTGTAAAGGTCTCTTGAGTCTCACTGGTGTATTCTTTTCAGTAGCACTGGAACCACCTCACCATGTATGTGATCAAATCCCACTCTGCATAGTTAGCAAAAAATGCTAACTGTGAGATCTGAGGACTGCATCCTTACCAATGTGGATGTTAGAAGTCTAGCTTCTTTTGCAACAGAGGAAAATTAACCTTTCAAAAAGTGATATGTTATAATATAGTTTTGTCATTTGGCTGCATGAACAGGAGAGATGGATTAGTTGCACACACAATGTTCTACCCAGATTTTCTGAAAGGAAGAACTTGAATGTGTAACCTTGCTAAAAATCTTTTATTGTATGGTTTTCTGCACAATGTTTAGTAGCACAGAGTTCTGTTTTAAGCATGAGTAGGCAAACATGCAGTAGCTTTTGATGATGTCCTGAAACCAAAAAAATGTCTCACTTCAAAAGTATTCATAGTCAGAATGAGAAAATCTTGCTCGTTATCCTCTTCGGCCTTTTCTCTCATCCATATTTCACTTTTTGTGGACAATTTGAATATATTCAGCATATTTCACTTTTACTTGAACATTTCTCAATTTGACTGAAAGTGCAATTTTACTCTGAGATGTATAAGCACATTTTAAATTATTTAAATTATTAACAATTTAAATGATGTTTGATGCTCCCCGGCCTCTTTTATACCAATTAAGGAAGAACCTAAAGCATGGGATTCTCTCTCCTTTTCTTTATTTTCACTTTAGAAATAAAAAAAAAATCAACAGGACTCACTCCCTGTATAATCATTCCCACCTGTGTATCACATCCTGACGCCCTCTCTGTTTTGCAGTGGTGTATGATGCAGGATACAAATTGGGCCATTGAAATGATGCAGATTAAAAGTAGTGTATGCTGTCAGTGAATTGTACTGTAAGGCCATTAACAGGAAACACAGGGGCTTTGCCTCCAAAGGAAATGTATAATCTATCTACACCTTCAAAAGGAATTGTTTCTGCACCTTTTTTCAAAGATTAACTTGTCCAGTGTGTCAGAATGAATTGATGTACAGTTTAAATACTCCTCCAAACTGCTTAGCCTTCAATCTAGTCACCTCAGCATTTTATTAGTTCTTTGACCACTACACTAAGAAAGGTACCCTTAATTGACAGATGTGAACTGACGTACAACAGAAGCTGATGTGAACTGTTGAAAATATTAACTAGATGTCAAGGAAATGACCTTTTCTTTTTCATCATGACACAGTATTCTGTGACCAATGTCAAAAGAATACAACAAGAAGCATCTTGTTGTCCCACCACTTCTAGAGTTCTGAGTTTTACAAACATGAGTATTTAGAAATTAGCATTCATGTTGCCTAACTTTGATATTTCGTCATTTCTGTCCTATAAAAGGCTGAGAATGCTATCAGGACATTTGCATGCATGAACCCTAAATCTTATGCTGATCAGTTTATACTTTTGAGCAAAGAATAAAGTTTTGGGAAATATGTCCTCATAAAGACAATTAATCAAATTAGTAAGCATATAATTGCCTAATTTGGTGATATTTGGTCTTTCAAGTGGAACTGTGTAAGAGGAGAGCCTGATCCTGAGTTTGGCCTGTTGAGGCAGTCAGTGGTTGCTGAACCAGAGCAGCCTCTTGTTCTGTCCTGCACAGCTACATTGGCTGTGAAGGGCTAAGAGGAGAGAGGGTTAGAAGGTAATCATTTTCTAAGGTAGCGCTCAGCAGAGAGGGCTCTGAATGCATATGTATGTTAAATCAGGAGGAAAAATTTAAATGTATATTTCTCTTAAGATATTCAAAGGGATGAAAGGTAAGGTATTCAAAGGTACACTCTTTGCTGGGTAAGGAGCTGGCTGGAGGGCCAGGCCCAGAGAGTGGTGGTGAATGGAGTTAAATCCAGCTGGACCAGTCACGAGTGGTGTTCCCCAGGGGTCGGTGCTGGGGCCTGTCCTCTTCAATATCTTCACTGATGACCTGGATGAGGGCATTGAGAGCACCCTCAGTAAGTTTGCAGACGACACCAAGCTGGCAGGAAGTGTTGATCTGCCTGGGGGTAGAGAGGCCCTACAGAGAGATCTGGACAGGCTGGATCTCTGGGCTGAAGCCAGTGGAATGAGGTTCAACAAGACCAAGTGCCGGGTCCTGCACTTTGGCCGCAACAACCCCAGGCAACACTACAGGCTTGGAGCAGAGTGGCTGGAAGGTTGTGTGGAGGAAACGGACCTGGGGGTATTAGTCGATGCTCGGCTGAGCATGAGCCAGCAGTGTGCCCAGGTGGCCAAGAAGGCCAATGGCATCCTGGCTTGGATCAAAAATAGTGTTGCCAGTAGGAGCAGGGAAGTCATTCTCCCTCTGTACTCAGCCCTGGTGAGGCCCCACCTCGAGTACTGTGTCCAGTTTTGGGCCCCTCACTGCAAGAAAGACATTGAGGCCCTGGAGCGTGTTCAGAGGAGGGCGACAAAGATGGTGAGGGGTCTGGAGCACAGGCCTTATGAGGAGTGGCTGAGGGAGCTGGGATTGTTCAGTCTGGAGAAGAGGAGGCTCAGGGGGGACCTTATTGCTCTCTCTAACTACCTGAAGGGAGGTTGTAGTGAGCTGGGGGTCAGCCTCTTCTCTCTTGTAACTAGTGACAGGACGAGGGGGAATGGCTTCAAGTTGTGCCAGGGGAGATTTAGGCTGGACATTAGGAAACACTACTTTTCTGAAAGAGTGGTCAGGTGCTGGAATGGGCTGCCCGGGGAGGTGGCTGAGTCACCGTACCTGGAGGTGTTCAAGAAACATTTAGAGGTAGCATTGAGAGACATGGTTTAGTGGGGTTGTTGGTAGTAGGTGGATGGTTGGACTGGATGATCTTGTAGGTCTTTTCCAACCTAGCTAATTCTATGATTCTATGATTCTATGAAACTTCAGCTGATAAAAATGTAAAATCCTACAGCATACGAAGGATTGACACACTATGTAGCAAGAAAATGATGGTTACATTTATGTCTCCTAGATATTGGCTGTGCTGCTGTCATGGCTCACTCTTCTATAATACTAAAATAATGCTTGGAGGCAGATACACTGAATTGTAGAACATCCCTCCTTGCCTACTGGAAGATGCCAAGGTTCAGGTAGTGCACTCCTTGAGTTTTCCCTTACATTTGTGTAAGTGTACAGTAGTGTGATCTGACAGTGTTGAAGGGCACATCTGCAAGGCATCTGAGAATGTACTGAAAGGACAGGGAAAAAAAAGAGTAAAAGATAGAAAGATTAAAAAGATTAAAAAAATAAAAGACTTCAACAGTAGGGAGCATTGGAAGGATTGCAAATAACCAGCACTGGAAAGGTCTAAGCAAAACTTCTAACTCCTGCATCTAATAATCTTGCAAATAAAATTTCTGAATCTTAATAGCTGATGAGATGTTTCTTGGTCTCAAAACTACAAGATGAAAGAAAACTTCTCAAGCTTTTCTGACAATTTCCATGAAATTTGAAAGTAATTACAGAGAGACCCTCTTTCCTCCTCTATATGAACAGCTGCAGTCTACATAATAATAACAAATGTTTCATCTCTGAAGTTCTCCAGAGTTGCTTTGTTTTCTCTTTCTACCTATTTTGTGTATCTTCCCCTTTGATTTTCTACTGTTAGTCGACATTCCACAAGTTCTAGTTTAATTTCACCAATTTTGTGGATTTTCAAAGTCAAGAAGCTGTGCAGCTGACTCATTTCTGCTTTAGCATAGAGCTGGTGACTAAGGAAAACCATAAACATTGCAACATCATTAATTGTTTTTGGATTTTTTTAATGATAATTAGAAGCAAAAGTAATTTTGGTTTGGCAGTGTTGTTTCTGAATATTGTCTGCCCTGTTCCCTCACAGCACAGTTCCTCCCTGTGATTTAGCACCGACGTTTTAAACAAAGGATGTTCCCAGGAAATGCAACATCTCTATTAGGTCACTTCAGAGTAGAACAGAAGTAGAACAGTAGAAGAGAAAAAGGAAAGAAAAAATGTCTGTTTTTTGTCAGGTTTTCCCACTGGGCTCTAATTATGACTGCAGTTTATTACAGCACATTTCAGACCTCTCTTTAAATGGACTGCTGTGCTTGCTTGGAGTCCTCGTGGCTTTAGCAGGACTCTCCTCATAAGCAGCCAGCCCTTGTGTGATCAATTGCAGCGTAGAGGGTTTAGTTAAGGCTGAGGCAGGTTTAGACAGCGAATGCTTTATAAATGTTGGAAACTATCTGGTGTGAACAGAACTAAGAACATTGTATAAACAATCTGCCACCCCCTTATTTCCACTGGCTTATATAATTATTTGACCCTGTGCAAAAAGTGAAAGCTAAATCCTCATCATTTCAAACAGAGAACCAGATTCAAGGTATAGCACATTGTCTCAACTGGTATATAGCACTGGGGTTCTCCAAACTTGTTCCTTTTAAGGTTGGCCACCAAACAGCAAGTGGCCTTTGGCTGTTCACTTTCTCTTCCTCTGTCTCAATTGCCCTCTGAGGTGAATACTGATTTTCTTTCAAAAACCACAGAAATGCACAGGGTGAATACCTACAGCGTCTGCAGCATCAGCACAGAGTCACGACGAGCTCGTGTGTCATGTAGCCATTCTTTTCTCCCTAGCTACCTTTTTTCTGCTCCCAATTATTTCTGACTCCCAGGTATTCTCGAATCATTACAGTTTTATTAAACCTTCTAGCTCTGAAATGTAAATTATTAGTTGGTTAGTGGACTTTTGATGACTTTTTAATGAGCAACACTGTCCTTGAAAAATGTATCATAAGTTCAGCTGTTAATTAAGCTGCAACTTCAGGAAATAGTTGTGAGGTAATTGGAAAGTGGGCTCATCTTACAAAGAGTAAATTAGTAAGTTCTTTAGGGCCATATTACTACAGGGTCAAACAACATGCTTTGGTCAGAAACAGAATTTCATTAATGTATTTTCATTTGCTTCCATGTTCTTTTTCTCTGTCCTGCCCTTTGTTAAAACTCAACTGCCCTCCTAGTTTCAGGACTTGTGTTCCCTCAGTCTGTCTCTGAAAAGGCTTTTCTTTCCTTTTTTTTTTTTTACCACTTTGTTCCTTTCCATTTCATAGGACCAATCTTGCATTTAGTAGACATCTCCACATGCCTTCATAATACACAGCGGTGCAGACTTACCCAAAGCAGAGCATTTAGCCCCAGAAGGGCAGAGAGCTAGTGACAGCAAAGTCTGCCACAGCTGTCCAGTTTATGCAGGAGCATTCAATTCTGCAAGGGCTATATGACAAGTCAATAAGATACTGAACTTTTTAAAGAACAAGAAACGTAGATTCCTCATGAAGGGGACGCTGACCAAGCAGAAAGGTTTTATGGTCATTTCCGCACCTTTTCTAGCAATTATTGTCAGTTTGCTCTTCCCTCTCTTTCTCCTCAGAGGCGTTGGTGCTGACCCTTACTTAGGTTTAGCAGTGCTGTACTCTGACAGCAAGTTCACAGAAATCAGCTCAGTAGAGACTGGAGTATTATTCAGTGCGTGTGCTGGGCTCAGAGAAGATAAATATTTGTTTGTTTTAGCTTTGTAAACAGGATGCAGAAGCTCTCCAGAACTACAGAGAGAGAAAGAAAGAGTGAGCTGTCTGTGCAGTGAAGAAATGATGGCAAACAGGCAGATAAATGTGAGGCTCTGGCTATAGCAGCATTAAGAGAATTAGGACAAGCAGACAGTGTGGAGACATTAGCCTGATATATGTTTTGAAAGCAATCTGTTCTTATGCCTAAACCACTGATAGAGACAAACTTCTTCCCTACCAATTACATTGTAAAGAACACAGCTGGCACTGAGATCTGTGTCTACATGGTCCTGTAAAGGAGAGTCTTTGTAGTCAAACGATGCTTCTGGACAAATTGCACCCTGATGACCTCGCACAACTCTCAGAACATGGGAAGGGGAAGTCAGGCTGGAGCCTGATGTGTCTGCAGATTGAATCTTAGGTGATAGGTGATGCATAAATGAATCAGGTTTTACATCAAGCTGAAGCACAGATGAAGGGAATAAGAAGAGTTCTTTGTAGACAGGAAAGAGATCTCCTGACTACGGAAAACCACCAGGAATTTACAAGAAAACTATCAAATCTTATTGGCGCACAGTAGAACAATCCTTCTTAAAGGCATGTTTCTATTCATTCTCAGAAAATGCAAATGAAGTATCGCCCCATGGCTAAGCTTAAATTATAGCATTCACCTTGTTTCACTCCCATGACAGACACTTTACTCCTGTGAGGTCTTTGGCACCAGTCCCTCGTCTGGCCCTGACATCTTCCCCCAGAACTGTTAGCAGCTGTCCGCAAGCAGGCCATAACACTGACCATAATCATGGCTGGAGCTGCCAGTTCAGACCCACAATGCCACGAAAATGCACCTCTTTCTCACTAGGTGTAAATGCCTAACAGCTTATTTCTCACCTGGGACATCTGAGCATGAAAATACGCTGCTCCATTACAAAAGAGGTTCTTCACATGGCTGTTAGCTGCCAGTCTGGACCAGTAGGCCGTGCCACCCCCCCTCCCCACAACACTAAACACTTCTTTATAAACCCAATTCTGAACAATAGTCACTTCATTTTAGACAGTGATTCAAGACACCTTCACTTGAACAAGGAGCTTGTGTTGGTTTAACTCTTACCTGTTCGATACCCAGTGTTATTGAGATACACGGCGAAAGTGCGTGGCTCGTGAGTGGCCTGCCAGGAGGGAGAAGAGCAGTTTTCATTGTTGGTGTATATGTTGTGGTTGTGCACATACTTTCCAGTCAGCATGGAGGAACGTGATGGGCAGCACATCGGGGTGGTTACGAAGGCATTGATAAAAGATGCCCCTCCGTTCTCCATAATCCGTCTGGTTTTGTTCATCACTTGTAAGGACCCTGCAATAAGTGGAACTGATTAGCACTCTGCTGCTAAAAGCAGTTAGAACATACTGAATGCTATTTTGTGATTCAAAGCAGAGTATCAGTGATTAGCTTTCTTTCAGACATCAGTCTCTACTACTCCGTAACTTAGGTAACTTTAGAAGATAAGATAAAATCTTTTTTTATATCAATGAAAAATATTTTTTTAGGATTCCAGAAAGACTGAGTTTGGCTTTTTTTCCCCTCAGGCTTCAAAACAAAGCTGAAGTGCAGACTAATCTAGAAATACAGCATTAGAACTTCAGAGCTGTATCAAATTTATAGGTCAACAGTTCTTCAAACACTGCTCTAGGAAAACAGTATTTTATACAGACTGCGTCAACATGCCAATAAAATGTAAAATTCTGAAGTTGCTAATGAATCTACTACAATTTCTTCTCTTTTATCAGATAATCAGAGGGAGAGAAGAGGACAGAAAGATGGAGGGAGGAAGGGAAAGAAGGATTAGATGGCTGGGAGGGGAAAGAGAGAATTTGGTAGTGATGTTCGTATGGGGAAGTTTCTCTGGACTCATAATCAGCATGGCTGGCTCCAAAACTAACACATTGTGCTCGAAGTCAGATTTTGGAGATGAATATGTATGCAAAAAGTATTAGCAAAATTCAGCACCTTTTTCAAGAAACTCTTGCATTTTCAACACACTTTTGCGTTGATTCAATTTAAAGATTTTTGGAGGTCATTTAAAACATCTTTAGAAAAAACGAGGTGAGGCAGGCAGGGCTTGCACGCTTCTGACTGCAAAAAGGCTGAACAGTTCCTGATAGAGTCTGTCAGTACTTGCTGACAGCTGTCAAACTTTGCTCTTTTGGTTATCCAGAAGAGCAGAGATTGAAGGGTGAGCGTGAACTGTGGGTATGTCAGTATGCAGCCAGGAAACATGCCTGCGAATTTTAATACTTACACAATTTTGGCTGTAAAAAGACATTTCTGGAATTCTACTTTGTTTTTCTCCTTTGGTTTTACTATTCATTTTTCGTAATTGACAGCAGTCAGCTTAAATGTAAAATTAAAATTAAAAGCATTGACTCCACTGATAGAATAAGAGTTTTTCTTGGTGGTTGTGCTTTGATCACTTAAAAAACAATGACAGAGTTTTAAAACCAGGAAAGAAATATCTGTAAAAACATAAAACCGCCAAGGATGTTCAGCTTTAGATGTAAGCAGTAAAATCTTATGAAGTATGCTATTAGATAACGTTCAGCATGCTCTGTTTTGCTTTTGGGCTAAAGAGTCAGTGCTGAATGTGAATTTTTTTGCATCACAACTGTTTCATTAAAAAAAAAGAGGAAGAAGCAGTTAGTTCTTGAAATGGTTTATGGTTCTTGAGGGACATGGTTAGTGGGCATGGTGGTGATGTGTTGATGGTTGGACTAGATGATCTTAGTGGTCTTTTCCAACCTTAATAGACTCTGTGATTCTGTGATTGTATGATTCTTGAGTATTTCCTCGTGGAGTACCAATACGTGTGTCTTTGAGGATACATTCAGTACCCTGAGCATAAATACTCAAAGATTCATTTTGGATTCTTCCTTTTTCAGAGACCTTCTTCTCTAAATACAGAGCATCTGCATTTGTGCTTTCCTGAACTCAGTACAGATAAAAACCACGTGTTTAGAGATACAGAGAAGTAAGATAATGACTAAGAGCTCCCTGAGCACAAAAGGTCTTCCATTTGTGAGTGGGAGTGTTTCACTGAGTTGTTAAGTAAAAATCAAATGAGAGATGTTTCTCATTCTACATGTCTTTATTTTGGACACAAGGTTGGCTTTTTCTTTTCACCCTCCCTTTTTTTTTTAACATAGCTCTCTCATTTTTGAAATGTCAGTTTATGACAGAGCTCCGCTGCAAAGTGCTTGTAGGTATTCGGATGGGAGTGCACTGCTGTGCTACTCTAATGCATGCTAACAGCGGCAGGGCCGCTGTGCGCTTTCATGCCTCTCTGCATTGGAGATGAATAGTTGTTAGAGCGCTTCCTCATTCCTCTGCTTGGTCAGCCCTCTACTCTTGCAAACCTGCTGTTTATGAGCGAGTTTTTCCTCCAGGTATGCACTTACTGACACTGATAATAGATTTAGCCCCTCTGGAAATTCTGGAATAGACACTTCAAAGCAGGTGAGACTTCCTCATTTAGAAAAGAAAACATAAGCAGGAGATAAAACTTGTTCGTAGAAGTTATAATCCTTTGCTGTCTGTAGCTCTCCTCACAGCTTGTGCTCTCTACCATCTGGCCCACAGTCTTCGGGGCATGCAGATTCAGGCGCTGTCTGACAGCAGGATGCTCGCGCTCTACATGACCAAGTGGGAAGCACCTGAAGGGAACCAGATAACTGGGAACAGCCACTTTGGACACAGAAATGAGCAAGTTTTGTCAAACACAAAATTCAGTGTCACCTCTCCGTCTATTTTCCTCATATGTTGAGAAATGTGTGGTAACCAGGGTTTCATAAAGAGTCATAAAGCTGCTATAGATTTTCACTCACGTGTATCACAGGTGGACATCTCTACAATGGGACAGTCAAAACCATCTTGTCTTAATTTGTTTGAAAGCAAAGCTCATGGAAAGTGATGGACTCTTGAAAATCTCAGAACATATCTCCATTTTTTCAGCATAGACTATAGATAGAAATCCGTTTATTTGGATTTTGTTCGGTAGTGCTCCTGTGGAACCTGGTGCTTTGTCTTGAGCCAAATATGAGTTTGCCTGAGTGTCAGGCAGTCCTGCCTCTACCTACAGCACCTTGATGGGGGCAGAAGGTGCACAGGTCCAATTTGAGCAATCAGTTCCCAGCCCCGGGACCGAAGTTCTTGCTGATTTTCCTCAAGGGCTGTGGACAGGCTGCTTCATAGTGGCTAAGCCACCATCTGCAAGCTGATCAGTAATACCCTTCCTCTGTGCCACGTTCCTCCCAGCATGTATAAGAACTGACTGGGGTTGTGGAGCAATTTGGGGGTTTTATCTGATAAGCTGTATGAGACAGCGGCTCTGCTGAACTTCTTTGTATTCAGAATGCAAAACTCAGGGGGACAGTACAGATCGATATGACAGCCTGCTTTGAGCACTAACTAAATGCAAGCTCTCAGGTTCTTGCAAATTTTACTTTGGATAATTCCCCTGTATATCATTTCCACTCAGGCAGCTGAATATTTTGGTTCAGTGCTTACACACGCTCTGGAGACAAATCTTTCCTGATTGAAGTCTGTAGTGTACCTTATATGCTTTTATGTTCAAGCATTCATTTAGAACAGCTTTTAGAAATGTTCATGCTGGGAATACAATAGCAAACAATCCATATCGAGAGACTTTCAGTCCTGTGAGTTTTGGATAATCGTGCCCTAAGCTTTATTCTGTTTGTGGCATAAAGTGTTACTTCCCATTGACCTCTGGGAAACTTGGGATTTTTTCTCAGGAATCACAAAAGGGGCAAGGGGATAATTCACACATGGAAAACAGTATGGCTTTGTTTTTCAAATAAGCAGAATGATTTATTAGTAGAAGTGCAAATAATGCAGTACAGTAAGTCTTGAGGCTGAATCCTGTTTCCTGTGAAATGATCTATGAAAAGGGGAAACCTGCGTCTTCATTCAGTGCAGTGGGAATGCATGTATGTCCAGGCTATTGCTCAACTGCTTGCTAATAGGAGCCAGAGCCTCTGTGAGCATCCAGTGCGGCTTTCAAAGAGAGGAGCTCCACAAAATGAACAAAGTGGCTTGCCACATCCTTCCTGCTCTTTCACCACTTGCAAACCCTCTCGCAAGATTGAGGACAGCTCATCGGTAACACTGTTCAGAGACGTGTGTCTGCTGACCTACCTTCCCCAGCTCCCCGGAGAACGCAGGCTCTTTCTGACCACAAAAAGGAAGACGTGACTTGACCCTTTTAGTGAAAATTTCAGAACAACTCTATCCAGAAGAAATGCATTCCTATTGTAATAGCTCTATTTTAGGCCAAAAATAGAGCCAGGAACAGCCATTCATTATGCAGCACAGCTAAACACAGCAGACGTTTGAAAGAGCGAGAAATGAAATAGATAAGATGTACTCAGATCTCAGGGCCTGCTTGCGGAGCTCTGGGGGAAAGCTGCCGCATGAAAGGATTAACCCTCAGTCAGAAAATACAATTTATTAATTGTATTCTCACAATCCGAAAAGACTGCTTAAATTATTATTGTATAATGACAAATACAAAAATGCTAATAACTCAGGAGTTTCCGGGGCTCCTTTTAGATCTAGGCCACCTTTTGTCTACAGGTTTCTGGCTGAATGTATGTGATTTTAGAAGAAATGGATTATCTTGTTACAGGTTTTACGACTGAAGCATTTTGATTTTTCAACATGGCATTTTGTTTAAAAATTCACCACACTTTTATTAAAAGCATGCCTTTTTGCCATTTTTTCACCTTTTTGATCCTACCTTCCACCCCCAAAACTAAAATATTTGCTTGAGGGTAACCTAAAATGATCCTCTTTCTCTCCTTCATTTTTCACTTCAGGCAGTGAATGAAAAATCAGTTGTATGCATAACCATCATAATATCTTTCTAACTTACTTAATGGAAAACATTCAAAGGTCTCCTGGAACATCATCCAAGTGTTTTAACTTTTTCCACCCTAAGAAAAGATATGTGAAAATCACCTCTGGCTGATATATATATCCAGGTTGTGCTCACATATTTAGTAAACTGGTGAACACAAAACTATCGTACTGTTATAGATGGGCCATAGCTTTAAAACAGATACGTTTTAAATAGTGCAAAAATTCACATAAAAATTAATCTTATGTCCTTTTACAGCTGATTCTGATAAGCATGTATTTCCTAAAGCCTGCAATTAAACCTTATAAATACTATTAAGTATTTATAAGTTAACAAACTTATAAATTTCAAAGTTATGGGTTAACAAAAATCCATTTTCCAAATCCGTCCCACGTTCTGATAGCGTTTCAGGACCACTGCCTTCTCTGAGTTTAAAGTACTTGCCTGGCAGAAATTACTGAAAGACAAGTAAGGAAATGAAGTAGCAAATAAGAATTTTTTCTCACCTAGCTCCACATCTTGGTCATCCGTGAGCACAAGAATGATATTTGGTCTGATATTTTTTCGCTCCTGCTGCACACGGCCTCTGAACCTCAGGGACTTGAGAGTGGAAGAGTGACTTGTCAGCAGTTCAGTACTGAGGACTGCCAAGAGGAGTGCAAACCAAGAGGACTTCATAGTAGTTCCAGTATTTCAAGGAAAAAAATGATCCAGAAGTGCCTGAACTCTAGTTTTCAGGACCTGCAAGGAGGAAAAGAAATTCTGTTCGAGCAATAATTAAACTTCCAGTCACACAGTGAAAAGATGATTCTTAGGGAAGTCAAACCTGACACATACTGTCTGACATGACTATAAGCCATATTGTTGAATAGGAGCTTTAATCTATCATTTTCTAAGAATAAACTCAGTCCTTCTGCAACTACACTTTCTCATATAATTTTTGCTTGAAGTCACGCCAGTGCCTGCATTTTGTACAGGCATGATTCCTGGTATACTCCTCACAGTGCTCCTACTCTTACACCCCGTGCTTCTTTTAATGCAGCATGTTCTGTACAATCAGTACCTGGGCACAGTACAAAATTGCTGGGACGCAGACGTGTTCAGAACATCTGTAGGAGGAGCCCTGCAAGAAGGAGAAAGCAGAAGGTCTGTCAGTCAAAGACCTCAGCACTGTGCCTGTGCTTCAAAGTCTCCAGAAATGTTCAGTACAGCTTCTTTCTCTGTCCTGAAATAGAAGAGTAAAAAAAATTTGCATTCCCCTAAGCTCACCTACTTAATTTAATACCATACGTACCCATGCAGCAGTTAGATGGCACCTTGGCTGCTAGAGATCAAGGACATACACATCCTGCCATCAAACGCAGGTGCTTTTGCAACATTTATAGGCAGCCTGAGATTCTGTAAATAAGAGTTAATTCCAGCCTATGGCACCTGGCAAGCAATAAAGCTATTTTAGCTTAACTCACCTGCACGAGCGGCTAAACCCTTACAAAGCAGAGAGGAGAGCAAGGCTGTCATTTGCAATCTGCATTGGATCACTACATGAAAAGTCATCTTCCCGCTGACAAGAAAGCTCATATTAAGTGACAGTCCAGATGATCTTACCCAGCATTGTGAAGGAGTGTAACTGTCCCTCAATCAATCAGCGATGGACCCGCGTGCCTCATCCATAATGCACGGTACCCCTGGCACAGCCCTGTCCTTGATACTCCGTTTCCAGACTCGGCTGGGTGTGTTATCAGAACCCCCTCTCCATGCCTGTCAGTCAAACAGCCTTGCTGTTGTAAGACCCAATGCAAGCACACAGGCTTGCCTTCACTGCAGCAGATTTAAACCTGCGGCTGAGAATGACTGATTGGCCTGGGGAGGAATGGGCAGCCACTCACACTTGAACATTTTTTGGATTACTGAGCGAAGCACTGCAAAACCGTCCTGTTATGCAAGGGAAGGGAGGGAATTTCTGGGGGCAAAAGGGAAGGGGTGGGAAAGAAACTGTGGAGTCAAGCCTACTCCCTCCAGGGTACTGAGCTGCCACATATATAGTTTTGGGGCTACAGATGAAGCACGGTGACATCAATTGGTAAAAAAAACCCCACACCACCACTAAAGTCCAAGAACATTCAAGAAATCTGCTTTTGGGGAAGGCTGCATGGGAATTGGGGTGGACGTGATATAATGAGACCGGAGCACCATTCAAAAGATCTGTACTCCCAACCTGAGTTTTGTATTGAGACAAACAGCATTAACAACAAATCCACAATTCTGTGCAAACAGTGTAATGAAAGCAACACAGAAAAAAAGAAAAAAAAGAGGTCCCATCACTCACCTAAAAATGCATTAATTGGAAGGTGCTCTAAATTTCAGGGAAGAAGCCAAAGGAGAGGGAGGGGAAGGGATTTGGTACTGGACTGCTAGGGAAAGGATTGTGTTCTTGTTTTCACATACACCTTTTATTTTAAGCTTCACAAGCTAAACAGTTTCATGCTTCTCACTCTGGCAGGCTGTAATTACACCAGAAGAGTGTGAATGTCTTTAAAAGGAAAATTCAAGTGTTGCAGAGAGATCCTGTCTTTCATTGTCTCTGCCCCACCAAACACTGCAGCTTCTGATGATCACTATAGTACTGTAAAGCCAATAACGGGGCTGGGCATTGAAAATTAAATGCCATTTTGGTGATTACACAACACTCAAGTAAGCAGACTGGAAGTCTGTCATTAGTCCAGACTGACTATTAAAAATACTTCAGTTTTCCTGTATTTGTTCTAAGCTGAGCATGGAAGCCAACAAAAGCACTAAAGAACGAGATTACTGAAGAAGTAAGCATTCTTCTGACAGACACCAGACACTACATGCTCTTGGTGCGAGGGAGAAATACGATTTCTCTACGTCTGATCTTTAAATAGCAAAACTTTGACTCACCTCACAAAGAGTGAAAGGATACGTGAAGTGAGACTCAATGTTTAGTTTCTTACATCAGTTGTACTGTACAGCAAACTTTTTCAGACAATGTTGACCCAGAAAGTGCAGTCATCCTGACTGCACTGAGCAAACACTGGCACCAATGTGTTTGAATAATCCCCCACAGTATGAAACTGCAAGTTCCTGACAATTACACCTTAGTGCTAATAAAATTTACACTAATGCAAATTAACATTGACAAGCATTCTTCATTTTACCCTCTTTGGGATGTGCTGGTTTTTAAAAAAATCATTTTGCTTTAGATTTTTCAAGCAAGTCAGGGCCACTTTAGACAATTCTTTTTTGGGAAAGAGAGCATGAAGGGTTTCTTTTCCAACTGTCTAATTTTTTCCCCTTGATGGATAAAGGAAATGATAAAGACTGATCTACATGTATGAAATTAGTTAACCAAGTTTCATTGAATTGTTCCTGCACAAGAGCACAGTAATGCCACCTTTTGTCGCTCATAACAATTTCATTTCTACATAAGACAAATCTTTATTTGGAAATATTCTTTGAGAACCTGCCCTCTTACAGTCTGATTCCCAGTTCTAGAAGGAAATGAAGTAAAGAAAACTGTCAAAATACAGCCTTGATAGGGAAGATAAGGCTGCAGTGTTTGTGTTGGATACTGTCTGGTAGTCTACAAGTGTCCCTACAGACACTGTAATTTGTCTTGAGAAACAGACAAAAATATGAGAAATTCTAAAAGAGACCATTTCAAATTCAAATGTGGATGTAAACTTAACAAATTTTGTGTAGTGTTCAGAAATCAAGTCTGTACTAGATGTTTTCCTCTAGCAGAATTTACAAACATTGATTGTAACTTCTATACATATGCTATTTTGTAAATTTAAGTTATATGTTTCCTAAAGATTATACCTATGACAACTGAAACATTGTCAGCAAATAAATGAAACCAGAGCAGCAGGAAATCCAGAGAGACTATTTTTCCTCATCTGGATGTAATTTTTATGTTACAGTCACTCTTTTTTTTTTTCTTTCCCCCACAGAAGCACAAATTCATAGTTTGTACTCACCTTTCATGGGATAAAATCTGAAAACTTGGTTCTTTAGTTGGTTCTGTGCTGCTAGTATTATAACAAGCAGTTCAAGAACTTGTTGGCATGGAGAATTAATTACCCGTGAAACTTGAATTACACTGACAAAGAAGGGCCACTTTTTGTCAGTGGAATAAAAACTAGGAGGACTTTATTTCTAGGTCTCTTCAGTGACCAGGAGGAAAAGTGAAATATTGAATAATATCTTCTGAAACGATCTGTAGATTTTATATTTATTTTAGTCAAGAAGAGTTTAAGGTTTTTTTTGTATTTAATTTGGTACACAACAAGAGACAGTCTGTTTTGAAAAAAAGATCATTTTTGCTTTGAAAATCCACATTGTTTTGACATGCACATTTTTTACTGTGCTCACTGAAAGTGCCATATAGTGTTTGGTCAATAAAAATCTGTCCAAGGTCATGCATTTTGTTTATTAAACAAAGTCACTGAATATCCTTAAGTGTATCTCTCCATTATGAGCTTTAAAGATGTGTGGACTTTGTTATATTTCATACATTTCAAATGTGGCCTCCACATACCCTTGAATAGAGAATCTGCCTTACATGAACAGATTCCTTTCTTGTTTATAAATCTGAAGGCAAATGTGGGGATAACGAGTAAGGCTTCTGGACATATGGCTATCCCCAAGACCATGAGATATGCAGTGCTCCAGACTAGTAATGCACAGCCAAGTGGTAACAAAGGGCTGACAACTTTGGCTTCTCTGTAATAGCTGAGAAGACTACTCTCTATTGGTGTTTTCTTACAATCATGAAGAGGACAGCACGTGATCCAAAGTCACAGCTGAAGCGTTGCAGACAAAAATGGATCTACTCTGGCCAAGGTAAGACTAACATAGACTGTGATTATAGAGTTGAGAACCAGAATTCAAGTTTTAGTTCTCCTGGTATTAGCAATAAATATGCCCAGAAAATTATGAATGTGAGGTATAACAGTGATCCCAAATGAAGAAACTCCTACTGTTATGGCAATTTCATTGTTAAGTTCTTCGTTCTTCATTACTATATAGTATCCTATTGACTATTACTCTCTACTTAAGTTTCCCTGATTCCACAAATTGGCTTGTTTGTATATAACTAAGACATATTCCATAAATAAATGTTTTGGTAATTAGGAGATTTTTGAGATTTGCAGACAGGCATTAGAAACTTGGACGAAAATTATCAAAAGCGTGGAAAAAAAAGCAGGATATCTTATCATTACACATGATAAATTGTCTTATGTCTTTTATGCAAAAGACTGATTTGGATAATTTCTTCTTACAGATTTTTTGTATAAATAAATTGATAAAAATCTTCAAACATACAAAACACCAACCATCAATCATGACAAGTGTATGATCATCTTTCCTGATCCCAAGCAGAAGAGTACTATCATCATATGTATTTTACATATGACCAGTTGACTTGACAGTTTTATCTTTGTTGAAGATTTTTGACTGGAGTATGTCCCCAGGGTTCTCTGTTTCCTAAAAATCAGAGTTTCAACAAGAAAAGTAGAAGAGCAAATCACAACAAAAGGAATTCTAAATATCCAGAAAGAGAAGAGAAAGGAAGGGTGCATGTGATATACTGCAAAGTTGGTGCCACCCTCCTGCTGCTGCCAGGTGGGGGTCTTCAGGACCACAGAGATGATCAGAGGGCTGGAGCATATCTCCTGTGAAGAAAGGCTGAGAGAGTTGGGCTTGTTTAGCTTGGAGAAGAGATGGCTCTGTGAGACCTTGTTGTGGCCTTCCAGTAGTTAAGGGGAACTTGCACGCAGGAGGGGGATCAAATCCTTATACAGTCTGATAGTGACAGGACAAGGGGAAATGTCATAAAACTGAAAGAGGTGAAATTTACAATAGATGTTAGGTAAAAATTCTTTACTCAGAGGGTGGTGTAGCGCTGGCACAGGCTGCCCAGAGAAGTTGTTGATGCCCCATCTTTGGAGGCACTGAAGGCCAGGTTGGATGGGGCCCTCGACAGCGTGATCCAGTGGTCAGCAGCCGTGCCCATGGCACAGGGGTTGGAGCTCAATGATCTTTATTTAAGGTCCCTTCTATCCTAAGCCATTCTATGATATGAAATGATATTGACAATGTTTTATAATTTTCAATATGACTTTGGTGGTTAGTCACATCGGTGGGCACCTGGTCAGTTGCATTTGAAAAACTAGTGAGACTATCTTTAGAGCCAGATATCTTCATCATTAACATCATGTTAAATGGAGGTGGATTCACCCACAAATGCCCTCACAAAGGTCAGGATCAGTGGTTTATTCCTATCACTTTCAGTTCTTTGCTTTAAAGTGAAACATGTCCATCTAGAAATACTGCTGCACTCAAGAACTTTTTGCCTATGTGGGAACTTCAAGGTGAAAAGGAGTGAACAGGGTTTTCTCAACCACATATGTACAGCTTTTCAGAATATTTGATGTTTACGTCAAAGGGTGGATGGACTTCTCAAACTCACACACAGTCTGAATGATAACAGGTGGGCAGTTAACAACAAAATCGAACAAAACCCAACAAAATGACAAAACTAGTAATTTCATGATGATTGTGCAGATAGATTGAAATTACATAATAAAAAGTTCAGGGAAGTGACACGTTCATCTGCACCAAAGCAACCTAGCAGTTCAGAAATCTCTTTAAAAATCATATGGCCCTAATGACTAGAGGGTTGTAACACTCCACAACAACAATAAGGCTAACAACTCTCAATTACACCAATACAGTGAAGTCCTTAAGTGGAAAAAGCTGTTGACAGATGACTGTTTTGAGTTTATTAATGTTAATGCTTTTCTCACATCTCACACTTCTATCTTCTATTTAAAAGGAAAACACTGCAATCTCAGGCTACCAGGCACAAAAGCGTAAATCTGCAGGCCAGTTTCCTGTGGGAATATCAAGCCTGCAGCCATGGGAAACACATTTATGTACAGCAGAAGTCAGGAAAAAAAACAAGATCTACCATCTCTTATTAAAGGTTAATCCTCTAATCTTAGTTGTAAAGTATAGGATTTACAGTGAACACAAAGAATGCAGTTCCTATCTAGGTCTAATCTAATCATTATCTATTGGATTTCCAACACACTTTATTAATCAATCAGTTATCTGCTCAACTTCCAAATGTAATCTGTGTATTGTAATGATGTATCTTTTGTGCGTCGGGCTAGATTAAAGTAACTATAATTTAAAGTAATTGCAGGCAGGGAGAATCATAACCTTATATTATTGTTAATTTTTTGCATTGTAATTTCACAAACATGGACAGGAAAGGAAAAAGCCTGCAGTGACTTGAAAGTCTAATGCACACTTTCTAACCTATTTTTATAACTTTGTACAGGTTAAGGGATATTCTGAGTGGGTAAAAGTTTCCAGCACTTCATATGTCAAACAGCAAACTCCAATAACATTTCAAAAATACATAACTGTAGAAGAAATTAACTGTTTTTGAGAAAAGGAAAATATGTCTTTTATTTTAATGCTGTTAATATGGTTAAAAAAGCATTAAAGCAAATAAAAATATTTTTATATTAACCTCAAATCTGTGAACGAGTTTTAAAAGAAAATTCTCACATACTTCTTGGCAAGAAAAGAATGTCTCCTGTTAATTTACAAGCTTCTAATAATATACAGTTTCTCAAATCTATTTCTCTCCATCTGATTTACTTTGTTTTAGAATTTCATATTTCAACACAACCAAGAAGTGCACTTGTCATACAAAAGAGGCTGGTATAATTGAGCCAGATGACGTGCCCCACAAGTAAAATCAGCCATTCATGAAAGCTGGTCACCAGAGGCCATTTCAAACAATGCACATTTCAAAGTAATCTAAAGTAATCCCTTTTCTCTACTGATTTGGTTTCCAGGCAGTCCTAAGCACATGTGTGCAGCAAACAGGAGGCTTATTAAAACCTGATGTTATATTGGAAGTTATAATGCCGTTGCCTTGTGATTGAATTCTGTGTCTGTGAGCCTTCAAAGAGATGGAAAAAAAAATCAATTAAATTTATATGCTTATTAAACATGAGTGTCATGATACGTGCAGTTTATTAGCACTTGCTAAATAATTAAGACCAAGAAAGATAATTAGATGTGCACTAGGCTCCAAACAGGCTTCTGATATCAGGTTATTTTAACCTTTAAAGAAAGTGGCTTTCCAGCTCCCAGGTAGTATAATTGCTAAAAGACTCCAAGTATATTTCAACTAGAAAGAGTAACCTTTGTGTAAGAAGGAATTTAAGGTAATTTTAAAATTCCTTTTAAAAACCACATCTCTTTGCTATATCCCTGCTCAGCTCAACAGTGTGGGCCATTATGAAAACATGCTGTACAATAACATACTGACGATTCAGTGATCCAGTAAGTAGTCTTGTGCTGGGAGATCGTATCACAGAGGTGAACAACAGCAACACAGTTTGCATGTTTCTTTAAGTTCCCTTTTAAGTCCGCAGGACTTAGAAACCATGCAAGAGAACAGCTTTTCCTGCCTCATTTAGATAGACTACTCTTGAAATTCAGAAAACTTGCTTCTTACGTACATTTATGTCCTCTCAGAGATCTGCAACACTCTTTTGAAAGTGGGATTTTTTGCTTTTTTATTTGGTGAACAGTTTGTTTTCCTAAATAAATGGATATGATTAACCTGAACATGAATATGTCATCGTTAGCACAGAGTATCCATGGATCCACTTACGCATGAGAAGACAGAGAACATGGCAGTTTCCTTATCATAACATACACAGCTCTGCTACTGCACGGGCAAGTTAAGGTAGGTTGTGCAGTAACCACAGTAAGGACTGAAGCATGAAGAAACGGCAGTGCGAAGCTATGTAAGCTATCCATTTAAACAGATAGCAGCACCTGTACCCCTAGGAAAGAATCTCAGATGTACTTTTACTGATAACACAGATAACACGCCTGGGCCTTCCACAAGCACCATGGGAATTTAGGTAGCTGCCATCCACTGAATAACCAGGAGAACTGGGCTGTTCTTGTAAGTGCTTTTGAAAAACTTACTCTATTATACTACAGTACAGAAAGCAAAGTTGTTTGTGGCATCAGTGCTTTGTGTACTTACATTCACTACAAGAGTGGTTATATGTACATATATATACTACAGTCTGCATACAGTGTCTGCTGAGTTTCTCCTTCACTTCCAGCTCAGGTGACAAATCTTAATAAATTCTAGTTTTTGGATTAGTCCCACTATATTGAAACAAGCTTTACTTTCAATAAATTCAAACTGAATTTAATTGAACTACTAAGATAGACTCAGTGGGTCAGGTCCTGAGTACTGTCTTCTAAGGAAGACCTTCCTCACTTGGTTGCTTCTCTTTGTCAAGTGGCTTTTCAGTCCTGTAGTATGAAGTTGTACCTTCACAGATTTACATGTAAAAATAGCTCGATAGACCAATAAATGTGTTTTTAAACAAGTTCCTGCTTCACAAACTTATACAATAGAGAAACCACCACAGCAGTAACAGTAAACAATCAAACCAAACAAAACAATGCTACAAAAACAGATGCTTCATATCCTTTTCTGTGAAGACTAGTCAGCGAGGAAGTTGCAGTGACTTGAGGCACTGCTGAGAAGTACATCACCCCTGCATCGAGCTTATTTTTATTCACTTTTGTGATCAGGAGCCCCCAGTGTCCTCTGAGCTGTGCTCACTGGGGAGTGCAAAGTATAGCACCAGCCCAGGCACGTGGGGTCTTTTGTCAGCTTATCCCAGTAAACCTTCCAGTCTCTTTTGCCTACTGTCACCTTGCTGTTCCACCATCCCCACTTGAGCACACACCTGGGTGTGCTTTAGAGGCATTCCCAGGGTGACTTGTGGCTGACCCACTGCTAGGAAGACCAGAAAGTCATCTTCATGCAGCTTCACTCCCATATTAGGAGCGTTCCAGTAGCTATGTTCTGCTGGGTGAAAAAAATTGTCACAGGAATGACAGCAGTGATGAGCAAGGAATACAACTGATGGATTTGAGAGTCAAGATTTTCAAAACAGCACCCGAGTCCTTACTTAGATTCTGATACACGTTCTGCTGTGCAAAATAAATATGTCTACTGGATTGAACAGGACTGCTCTCCTTAAACCAACCTCTTGTGGATTCTTCAGTAAACCTCTGGCATGGGGATGCTTTAAGGTCTTTGCTGAATATTTCAAAATAAGCTAACCACCACTGACCACTTGCCCCATCTGGAGTACTGTGTCCAGGCCTGGGGCCCCCAGGACAAGAAGGACGTGGAGCTGTTGGAACGAGTGCAGAGGAGGGCGACCAAGATGATCAGAGGGCTGGAGCACCTCTCCTATGAGGAAAGGTTGAGGGAACTGGGCTTGTTCAGTTTGGAGAAGAGAAGGCTCCGGGGAGACCTCATTGTGGTCTTCCAATACTTGAAGGGAGCGTATAAACAGGAGGGGGAACGATTGTTTGTGAGGGTGGATAGTGATAGGACAAGGGGGAATGGTTTTAAGCTGAGACAGGGGAGATTTAGGTTAGATATTAGGAGGAAGTTTTTCACACAGAGGGTGGTGACGCACTGGAACAGGTTGCCCAGGGAGGTTGTGGATGCCCCGTCCCTGGAGGCATTCAAGGCCAGACTGGACGTGGCTCTGGGCAGCCTGGTCTAGTGGTTGGCGACCCTGCACTTGGCAGGGGGGTTGAGACTCGATTATCTTTGAGGTCCTTTTCAACCCAAGCCATTCTATGATTCTATGATTCTATGACACTTGAGAAAAGACCAAACTGAAGCATCTAGATACTAAATTCCATCTGAAAAGTAGTATTCCTATCAAAAAAAACCCCAAAAATCTGAAATAAGAGCCACACTTTCCCGTTCAAGGACACAATATACTATATACAGCTTATCTGCCTGTGGAATACCAATTCACTCCGCCTGAATTCTGGATATCTGTTCTCAAAGCGTTGTTTGAAAATAATCTTCAGCCTGAGATCTAAGAGACTCAAAAATGACTTGCTGAAATTATTCTGTGAATAACTGTATCTCAGAAAATATTTTGAAAAGGTAGCACATATAAATGTGCTTTCATTTTCTAAGTGAAAATGCCTGTGGAAAGACTTCCTTCATCTTTCAAGCCCACATACAGGTACTTTCAGATTGACAGTCTTGGATTCTGTAGATGAGGGCAGTTTTGAAGCATGGAAACTGAGGATAATATGAGCATGCATATTTTTATTTTCAATGTACTTCTTATTAAGAAAAGTTCTTTTTTAGCAGTGAAGAGACATGATTTTATATAATCTTTATAGAAGATATACATTTTCCTTTATAGACCGTCAATTGCAAGCCTGCTCATGAGCCAGGATTCTACTAAGATGCCTGACACAGCACAGACAGAATTATTTTCTCCAGCAGTGATGGAGTGGGCAGACAACCTTATGTTCCAGCACCTGACTGTGTATTATGCAGAGCGAGGGAAGACTGGAGTGGAAATTCATAATTGTTAGGTAGGAAGCTTCTGAATACTATGGAATGGATCAAGAATGGGAAGGACTAGGACGAAGAGGAGATAGAAAGGCAAGGACAGAATGACAGTGCTTTCCTTCATTTTGTTTAGGAAGGAATTTGTGAAGCATCCCAGTTTACAGTGATTGTTGGGAACTATCAATGCTTGCTTTACTGGACTTCTTTTTTTTCTAAATGTAAATGAGATGTTCTTATATAAAAAGTGTCTCATAAACTGCATTTCTCTCTTACATCAATGACCTGATTCAGGAACGCTTAGACCAGCATATAGATAATCCACTTCTTTGTCCTTAGTGGGCTCAGCTGTGAGGTCAGATGAGGCTGTTCACAGCTTTACCAACTCAAGTCACGAAAACCCCCAAGGATGGACACTGCCCAAATGCTCTGGAGCCCTGTTCCACTGCTTGGCTGTCCTGAGGGTGATTTTTTTTTCTCCTTATATCCAGTCTGAACTTTTGTTTACCTTATGTCCATTGCCTCTTGCCCTCTTGCAATGCATGATTGTCAAGGACTGGTCTCTGTCTCCCAAATGAACACCAGGTACTTGGGGGCTGCTGTAAGCCCCCAGTGCTATCTCTGCTCCCTGATGAACAATCCTACTCCCATAGCATCTTCATATAGGCCAAGTACTCCAACCTCCAGCTGTCTTGATGGCCCTCTGGTGAACACAGATCCAGTTTATTGATTTCTTTCCTAAACTGAGGGCCCAGAACTGGACACAGCATTACAGATGCCATCTAATAAGTGTTGAGTCAAATACATACTCATGTTTGTTTAAAGAAGTATCACTGCTAGGCAAAAGTGAGCTGAACTAAGCGAAACAAAAATTTCACAGAACTTTTCCTTGTAATCTAAATGAATCACTGAAGATTTTCAAGTAATTTGATTGACTAAAATGACGATTTTACTATTTCTAATTATTTCTGAACTTTCTGGGATCAGGAATGAAGAGTGCCACAGAAAATGCTGATTTTGCTATAGTTAGAGGCTTATCAAAATCCAGAAGGTAGCAACAGACTAGTAGGCTGTTTTCTGAAAGACACAAGCAAGTCCCAGAATTCATCATTCACCAAATAACAATTCTGTCTCTCATTAAGCATAAGTCTAAGAGCCTTCCTACTGACTTTCTATTGCACTTATTTCATCACTGTACACAGCTTTTAAGAAATCTCTGACATTTTCTCTTGCATTAAAAAGTCTGAAACGTTAAGGGTTAAATTTTGCTCCTCAGTTACGGGAATTAGCCAAAATTTCAGGTTTTATCTGAAGTTCATTGAACTGGGGAGAAGTCTTACAACGTTATTATTTAAGTGGACATTACTTCAACAGAATGATGAAAGCTGATTTTAGATGTTTTGTTTTGTTCTGTTAATAAAGCTGAGTGATTAAAGGAGCTAACATTTGAAAAAGAAGTGCAACTTTATATATCAGAAAAGAGGGAGCTGAAATCCCCTGTGCTCGAGGCCCCATGTAAATGTAAAGAGCACAGCTGGAATGAAACAAATGATCTGACTGGTTTCTGATGTGCTGGGTGGTGTAAATGGTTCACACTAACCACACTGCACACTCATAATATAGGAGCTAATTCATCTGCCATGAATACATTCCTGTGTATGTTGTCCTTTAAAATAAACAAGCAAAATGAGTAATTTATCAGGAGTTAAATGCATGTTTTTATAGTGGGACGCCTTCTATCCCATATGGCTGATTTTAAAGTCAAAATCTAGGTAGCCTAAATCCTCTGTTGCACTAGATGAAACTCTTACTGCTTTAAAATACAGAATTTCAAATTTTTAGCACTGTCAACAAGTTCCAATTGTTCTTGAAAATATCATTCAAGTTGGTTAGTAGTTTCCTAGAAGACTGTAAAATCCTAAGTACAGTGCTGCAGACGGTGTATAACAGTAACTTTCCAAAGCTTCTATTTACAAAGGCACTGCATTTGCAAGAAGTTCTTATCTTTAAAATTAAGATATGTTGTTGTTATAACCACAACAAAGCTGTTTTACAGGAAAAGTCTTCTGGAAAAAGACTAATCATAACCAGCCCTGTATAAATTCTACAAATGCTTTTTGTTTCTTAATACTCTACAATCTATCAAAAACCAGATTATTCTTGAAGACATCATTATGATCTATTAACATCACAGTGATTAATGTATTTCCCAGAGGTTTTTTTTTTTTTTTATAATAGGAATAAAGTTACTAATTTGCCTTTGTTCTCGCAGACTCTTCCACTTAGTAAGGGTAACTTACATAGGCAGCTCTGATCATAAGCTCTTAATAACAGATATACATTGAGATGCGAGTTTCATAGACTGACAGAGACTCCAGTGAACTTTCTTCCAAAATTAGAGGTGCTTTCCATGGCTTACAGTGAAGAACAAACAATATCTCTTGGGTAGAATATTCAGAAAAACTGTACAAGGAAGTTGTGGCGTAATTCTCCCTGTTTTCTGCCCATTTTTCTTTGTGGTAGAAGAATTCTACTCTAAAAATTAACATATAAAAAACTTCCACATTAAAAATGCTCTATTATTTGTATGTCTTGATAAGGTATCTGGAAATTGTAACTTACTCCTAAGGAAAAGCATGAACACCATTTGACAAAAACCCACAAAACTTACCGTGGTGGTGTTAAACAGACAGCAATGCATCAAACTTCAAAGCTACAGAAGGGAGAATAACCTGAAAATGCAACACCATCTTTCTATCTCCGCTCTGTATTTTATGCAATTTTGTAACGTGCTTTAATAAAATTCCCAACTCTCCTCAGCATTTCCTTTAAAACTGCAGTGCTTTCAAGCAGACAATATGCCATAAATCCACTCCCCAGACCTGCAGGATGGGGATGACAGCACCCATAGAGTACATAGTGTAATCCACCTCTCTGCTGTCTGCTCGTGTTACCCCACCTTCTTATTTTTCCACTTTACTGAAAGCTCTTAGAAACTTACCTCTTCCCTGGCTGGTAAAGTACCTTTAGATTATAGACATGGTAAAATTTGGACAAAAATACACGAAACATTGCAGGGCATATTGAAAGAGAAAGGATGTGAAATGAAAAATGCATTATACTAACATATCATATGGCACCTGATTATGTTTCCATTATCTCCCACATTTAAAACTCTGTTGACCTCTGGTCAGAGGCATTTATCTTAACACTGTGACTATTAGTAAGACCCTTCCACATTTCTCTCCGTGATTTTCTCTCCTGTAACTAGGTCTTTAACTATTATATTGAGTTACATATTCATCTTTTCACAGGATAGAGCTGGGAAACAGATACAGTGAAATGTCAGCACTGCCAATGTGTTTCCTATGGTCTCTAATGTAATTTTTATGTATCTGCAAATGAAATCCTCACGTGTTTCAAGTAACACCTATAACCACATTTTCAGGGCACAGCACAGGCCAATAACTCCCTGTGGGCCATGGCTGGGGCCTGTGGTTGGGCCTGGCTCAGTGGGGCCCATGGCACGGCAGGGCTAGGCTGTGGGGAGCTAGGTACTGGCCCTGCTGCAGCCTCACTGGGGCAGGAGCTGACAGCCTTGGGGGCTGAAATAGGGTCCTGGGCTGTTGGTAGGGTGGAGGAGCCCCAGGGATAGGCAGATCTGGGGGTGCCTCATGGCCATAATAACAGCAACACCATCAGCTGTAAATGAGATGGTGTTCAGTACCCACATGAAAAAGTATCTGTCTGAATGAGAATGAAACCCATTATCTATAAATGCAGAAACGCTGCCCTAAGACTTGCAGTGGACAAGTACATTTCACCAGGAAAATGTTCCTGATAAATCAACAGAATTGGTTATTATATGGGAAAGGGTGTATACGAAAAGAAACAGAAATTACGATACAGTAGACTGGAGCATGTCTCAAGTCATCACCTATAACAGTACGGTAAAAAGGGGAATATTTATTATAAATTATGCTATTTTCTGTGATTTAATATTCAGTTCAGTGGTCTATACAAAAATATATCAGCTGTAACAATCAAATGATACAGATTTTAGCTTACAGGTGAGGACACAGCAGGAAAGCAATCTGTGGAAGCAAATAACCATAACCAAATAGCAAAGAGCTTTTGCTAATACGTTTTCTTTTTAGCGTGAAATTGCTTAAAACCAAGGCAACTGACTGACTAGTGTGAATCATATGCATCTCCTAGACAGTGTGATAAATGTCACAAGTTAGCATCTAATACCTGCCTAAGGCTTATTGCTGAAAAGCTGCTCCTTCTACCATCTGTTTGGAAAATATCCTGTTGAATAAGACTTTCAGACAAATTTTGAATGTGTTATTTGCAAACTGTTTTTTGGATATAATACTTTCAGTATTTCTGCATGTTCTCCTACAGAACATCTTTCATCTAAGTTCCCCAATTCACTGTGCAAACAATTAGCTAATTGAATATCACTAGTGTCAACTAAATAAGACTGAAACTAAAACAATGAAAGATAGTCTCAACTATTCTTTCTGCTTCTGCCTGGACATGAGGCTCAGGTAGAAAACCTTAACTTTTCAATTCGAAAATGAATTTCAATACAATTTTATGTTGTGGAAAGAAAAACAAAAAATACTACAAGGATTTGTTTTCATTGCACTGTGAAATGAAAAAAAAAAAGAATCCTTGAAAGCTGAACTGTCATCCTCTAGTCAGCTCTACACTTAATGAAAGACATAGTGCAGATCATAGATCTCCACAATATTAAATGACAACAGTCATAACTACAAGGCCCCACTAAAAACCCTATTGTATTACAAGAGAGGTTATTATGCCAGAAGGACTTTCCAAAACTAACACCATTCTGCAGTTTATAATGGATGATGATATGTCAAGCTAGGCTTGACCACAAGCCTGGAACCTTAATGACCATGCAGGTAAGCCTTTTTGAAGATGTATTTCTGTAAGTTTCCATTCATCAGCTTTGCATCAGAGCTATGGCTGCCATACACTTAATTAATCTCTTTACTTGCAGACTGATCACACCCTATTCAAAATTTATTAAGGGAAGTGATAAACCTACAGTGCCATATTGGGTCAATGTTCGAAGTAAAATTATGGTTTCACTTACTGAAATCTTTCTATATTACAGGAGTATAAGACAGACTGTATATCTTCAATAACGTATACAGGTACATGTTAGGAGGTAAGTAAGGGAGCTTACAAAGATCTACTAATCTGTTTTTTTTTTTTTCCCTGATACATACATGCTGGCAGTTAAAAGATTTAACAACAGTCACCATGTCTTGATATTTCAGCCCATTATGGGCACAGGCTAGACACAGTTAAGGGGTACGATGTTCTCCACCCTCCATCGTTACTCAAGTACCCTTCCAGTTCCTTAGAAGAGAAAGGGAGCTTACAATGGCTGTCAGCATAGAGGCAAGGTTACTCAGCAGGAAGGAAAGCATAATATGGAAGGAAGGAACCTGGAATTACTAATCCAATGAGAAAAGATCGTCGTGTCATCTTCTCAAGTCTTTTACTTGTAATATATGGAAACTTCAATAAAAAGAAACATTCATGATCTAGTAAGCAAGGTTTTCTCTGTTTCCACAGCCAACTATCGCTGCTGCTATCTTGTGCTGACAATGAAGAATCTCTCTATTACTGTTGGGAATTGCTCTGTATCTTGAAATAACCAGTGGTTACAACTATTATATTAATCTTATTATCTGGCTTTCTCGGAAAGAGTGTTGACAGCTGAAGATGGGATACAGCTATTAATAAGCTCCAAAGTGTCCTGAATTTTGCAGTTTTTCTCTGATGTACAGTGATTATGCATTTAGTTAATATTCCCTGCCTTTTCCCTTCCTCCAAGAAAATCACATAACATAAACACATCAAAGCTGCTGGCTATACAGAATTAGTAAGTGATCACCCTGTGGAGGGTCTTTCAGTTTATGAATACTTCTAATAAGGCAATAAGTAGGAATATCCTCAATGTGTAATTGCTTACTCCTCCTCTCAGCAGGTTTTTCTTTACTTAATCATCAGCAAAACGTTCCATGTAAATCACAAAATAGTCTAGTTGTTTGATCATTCCGTTTCTTTGTGTTAGCCCTTTGATATTTAACCTCTCATTTCAGACAGCTTTACAAGGATGCTTTCCAGAGAAACAGTATGTCTCATTTGATGCTATATTAATCAGTTGAAGAGAACATGTATGTTGCTAGGTTTGCAGTAAGTGTATGCATATGAAAGCAGGCACAATCTTCATTCACAATGAATTCCTTCTGCAACAGACCAAGAGCCCTTCATCTTTATTGACCTAGGGAGCAGGTCAGATATGATGGCTGCTATAACAAAGACTTTTCATGAATACAAAATCCCTTTGCAGTCACACCAGCTAATCAGTCTGAAAATCTCAATTTTATTTGGCTTTAAAATACTTCAAGATAACAGCACAATAAGTCTGACATGGTAGAAAAGAGACTAGTGCTTAATCTTTTCCAAGCCATGACAGACATGCAAATTAACATCCTGACTGGAGATGGTAAGCCTTTTGGCAAACTGAGTATCATTTGACCTGCTAACTAAAGCAACAACTAACTTCAGAAGAAAGTAACTTTACTACCAGGTAAATAAACCACTCGTGTCTCTGTTAAAAAAAAAAAAAAGTCCTTTTGGTAAGCAATAGGGTATCTTGTCCCTGTTTTGCATAGCATTGTTCGCAGTCCTGAACAGCTGTAGAAAGCTCTATGAGCTTCCCTTCACCCAGCCTGTGAGCAAGGAAGGGAACTGCATGCTAGTATAGCACATTCACCTGTTATTTTCTGCCATCAAGTAGGTGGTGAACTGTGTGCAAAGAGGTTCCTTAATTATGTGGATTCATGTAAAGAGCAGAAACTTTCTTGTGAGTTGCAACTAAAGAAGGCTAAAATTTACATGTTTCTCTTGCCTGTGTTATCTTATCCAGCCTAACATGAAGAATAAAACTTCTAAGGATGCAGTAATGCAAAATTAATACTCCTTCACATATGTGTGCTTTACATGGAAGGTAAATAGCTAGTAATGTTTAAAATAACATTTTAAATAAAATTTTATGACAGTTTCAAAAGAAGAAAAACCTAACAAAATGAATACTCTTTTCAACTTCAGAATAAGCTCTCTTACCCACAGCTGCGTAGGGATTAAGGTATATGTGACAAAAATGAGGGGGATCTTAGTTACTATCCTGTTCCATGGGATAAAAAGGAGCATTTAACTGTTTGGATCCCACTGTTCTTCAATAAAAATCCAATGCTTTCTTAATATTTATCCCTTATTCCTCTAACCCTACTATACATACTCTCTTTCGGAGTTGCAAGAAAACCAGCAATTATCACATCAAAGGTTATCAGTCCACCAGGGAAACTTCAATCCTTAACTGGTGGAGAATTGCTGCAGCTTTTGCAAACATCTCAGATCAGGCCAGCAAGTGTTTTCCCTCCTCCCTTCCCTCCTGTGACTCTTGTTGGTTTTATTTAATCAGCTTAGAAGACCTCCTTAGTTTTCCTGTGATGCCATATACTATCCTAGACATCAAAAAGATTTTTATACTGCTGTTATTTTTATAGAGAAGGAATAAAAGAATAACAATGATTTAACCATGCTGCACAATAGGTCCAGTCTGAAAAGGTCTGAAGGATTAAACCTTTCCTTAAATTTCCTGAAAGCTCCATTCAGAAGTTATTGGCAACATTCTTACTTCAATAGTATCAGAAGAATCCAAGAAAGAAGGTGAGCAGTGCAGATGAAAATGAGAAATATTAAAGTTATCGAACATCAGAAATAGGGAGAACTACTGTAAAACAAAGAGCTCTGCTCCTGCCAATAGCAGGAGCATTAAATGAAAAAGGTATGAGTAAAGTCCTCAAGATAAATCAAGAAATAGGCTTCAAAATAATAATATTCTAGAACAATAATAAATGCTCTGTTCATGTTACCTATCTTTTGGAGTCATAGCCTTTATGGTTGTACATCTTGAAAGTTTTTTTGGCAATCAGAAGTCCTAAAGAAAATTTCTTTTTCTTCCAAATGAGAGATAAGTTTTCCTAGAATCATATGATGCCAAAATTGAGATGTCTGATAAAGCAGAGAGAGCTGGCAATACTAAAATTGTGTTTTCTTCGGAGCTGAAGAAGGAAGTGTTCTGATGATATGAAGTGGGAAGGGCATCACATTCGTCTGTGTTTCTAGCCTCACTGGAGAATAGATGACCAAACATCATTAATTCTGAGAGTATTACTTATTTTGGCTCTTGTACTTTTGCACAATGAATTGATTTAGGTATGTAGGAATCTTGATGCTAATCAAAACACAGCTTCAGTGTCATGTAGCCTGCTAGTGTGGGCAGGTTACCTCCACTAAAACAAAGTATCATTCAGTGCTTAAAAAAATCATTAAAATAAATTAACAAATTTGGCAGAACTGTCAGGGAATACTGCTCCATTTTGTCTGAAGTATCATTTCTCCCTGACTGCTATTTCTGGCTCTGATCCTTTGCACAACTCTTGCGGCCAAGTCCTATTAAATAAGAGTCTTTCCTACTATATATGTGAAGCCTTCATAGTATCGTAAAAACAAACCCCAATATTTTTATCCAACTTAATGTTTTAATGTCATTAGTTGATTTTATTTAATCATTTAATCCATATTCCCTGGTGCCTCTTTTAAAAAGAGAGTAGGAGTAGGGAACAAGCCTATGTACTAAGCCAAGACAGCTATAAGTTTCTGAAGCATGGTTTTCATTTTGATAGAGCTACAAGTTTCTAATTCTATGTTTCTCTTTATTGCAGTAAGCTGTTCTCATGTTTAATATGGTGGGGTCACATCTGGAAAGCCAGAGAACCATACAAAGCTGAAATTTTAGCCCTTCTCCCCAGCCCTCCTTACCAAGAGGTGAACTGATAGTACTTTCCTGAATGACAGACTCTTACCATGCACTACACTGGGTAACCATTTTGATGAAGATCCTGCTTTTGTACTCATTTCAACGGCAGAACGGGATAAGAGGGAGACAGAAGAACTGTTTCTTCTCCCAGGAACGGAAAGATCTGCTGTTCTCCTGCTCTGTGCAGGCAAGATTGAGAAGACTGGTACCACTGCTACAGCTTGACATCACTCAATGACCTTAAGTTACTTGCACACCCTGCTAATGCAGGGCCTCCTATGCCATTAACTTCATGTAAATTTAGTGATGTTCTTTTTTGTACTTTCATTTTTCAGCACCTATTCCTTGTTGTTCAAGGTTCAGTGTGGCTGGCCTAGCAAAGTAAGCTCAAGAATTAACTAAGAACATTTTTGTTTAGAAGTGGACTTTGTTAAAAAGTGGCCTAAAATGTTAAACTACTGGTTTGTTCAAATAGATAATGTGAGTGAACATTTGCTCTTGACTTGAGAACACGAATATTCCCAGAACAAAATACAGAGTGCTGAGGAATTTTGCCTGAGGCTATGGAATAAATGAATGGAATCATCCTCTGAAAAAGTGACATTTCTTCATTTTTGAACTAAGCATGTAAAATACAGGAACCAGTCAGTATAGCATAGAAAACAAGTTGGGATTTGAGCTGTATTTGAGCTTGAGTATATTTGCCTGTTCTTATTACATAGGCAGCTCCAAAAGTAATGCCTCCTATTTATTTCCATGGAAACTACAACCAATACTAAGAACACAATAACAGTATTTGATAGAGCAAATTCTCAGCTACAAAATGCTATTTTTCAGCAGGCTGCCCAGGGAGGTGGCAGAGTCACCGTCCCTGGAGGTGTTCAAGAAACGTTTAGATGTTGCACTGAGGGACATGGTTTAGTGGGAAATATTGGTGATGGGTGGACGGTTGGATGGGATGATCTTAGAGGTCTTTTCCAACCTTGGTGATTCTATGATTCTATAGTCACCACCATTAGTTATGCATTTTCACCAGCAATGAACAGGAGCCTGCATGCCACACTTGCAACAATCTACTTGTAGCAATCTGCACCAGCAGATATGTGTGACTCACTGTCACTGTCACCACTGCTAAACACACCACCCACCACCTCACCACTGTACTCACATCCACTGTTTGGTCTCCGTAAAAGTACAGTAAGCATCAGTCAATGTCAACAGGTGCCATTTTTTTCCACATGAAGGAATTAAATTCTACACCATTGCTCCATACGTGCTTCTGCATCAGACATCATTTTTTCAGACTGCTCTTCTGCTGCCATCCGTCACACAGCCATGAAATGTAATGGAATATTGCCAGGAAAGATCAACCTCTACTGCCATTTTACCAGCATTCACCTCTGACATCACAGGCCAACATAATAACATAGGAGGCATTACTTTCAGAGCATCCCCAGTATTAGCAGCTTAATTCCTAATAGCTGCTGTTTTCAGTCCTGTTAATTTTGGCACCATTCTGATAGATTTCATAAGCAGAGCAGAAACCAACTGTAGAAGTAGCTGAAGGAGCTTCAGACAGGTCCATTCAAATTCTGCTCAGGAAAGCGGAAATGAACTCCTTGGGTAGGAAAGCTTCAGAGGCAGACAAAGGACACAATGTCACAGGTCTGCCATGCAAAAGCTAAGTACACTGAACTTCCCTGAAGTTTAATACTTACAGGTGAAAACAACAGCAGAGACTGTTAAGGCATTTTTTAAGGTTTCTGTTACAAACATAGTGACACCACTCTTCTTGGATAAAAAACCCACTATCAGGACTAAAGTCTTTGTCCCATCAACACTCAGGCACAGCAATATAGCATGCATGGTTATGTGCTGTTAGAAACATGCAATGGATCTCCAAGATGCTTCAGAACACTACGCTATAAAAAGGTTACTGGATAGCAGTGATGCTCAAACAAAAGTTGCTCTAGTTAGCTGTATGTGGATGAAGTCATAAGCACTGGCTTTTGTCTACAGAGAAATGTCTCAGAGCATGGTACCCAACAGGTCATCTCTTTCCCTGAACTATAATTCTGCACTGGAGACACCTTGAAGCCTGCCCCATTAGTTTGAAACTGAACGTTAGCTGGGGACGATAGATGAGTTTACCTGCAGGTCACCCAAAATGTCTCTGAAGCTTTAGGGAGAGATGAAAGCTTATTAAAGAGAGATAGCGGTACATTTGTGGCACAGCGATTTCTGCAGCCTGGACTGTCTTCTTCCAATGGGCTGAGGAAATTCAGTCAAATAATGCGATGTCTGAAAAGTTGGATTACACTGCAGGAAGGGCAGAGGTTGTAAAGAATTTATTTTTTAAATTATTCTTAATTTTAATGAACTTATAGTATGCCTATAGGCTAGCACAATCACAACATTAAAAAAAATACTCTCAATGCTTCATTTGAGATACAGTATTCTTACTTGTTGCCTTCAGGCACAGCATATTGTAAGACTGCTGCTTGTCTAGATTCAAGGTCATGATTAACTGATGATTAATTAGTTTAACTTAACTGTCATCACATCCACTACTCTCATAAGTAATTTCTTAAATGAATTAGATTGCGTAGACAAACTTGGGCAATTATTGACATAGTTCAAATAATTCAACACTTCTAGAAGAAATGCTCAAAGAAATACAAGCAAACTGAAGTCTTACCAAATGTCCCAATTTTCCCTGGGGTCACAGGCAACAGATTTTTTTGGCTCCACAGAGCTTTCAGAATCTGTTCCACATCTCATGTCTTTTGTCCTTGTTTTGATAAGAAAAGATTAAGGGACTTGCCCAGGCAAATAACAAGACATGATTGGAACTACCTGTATTTATGGGAGTTCCCAATGCATTCAACAGACAATACCAACAGTAGTTTCCTTCTCACATTTAGAAGTATCTTAATTTTGTCTCTGTTGACATAAAGTGTTCAGTCAGAATATTGCCTGCAGTTACAGTCTATACTTTCTGTATGAGATTGTTACCATCTGGGTGAACAGGGCTGTATGCTGTCAAACATCAATCACAAATGGCTGCACTCCAGTGATAAACAGAACCATTATAATATCACTCTTATCCACCTTTCAAATTGTGAAGCTTAATTAATTTACATTTTTAGAGAGTTCTTCATGATGAGTTGCTATAGAAATGAAAAATATTTATAGTCCATTGGAGACCTTTGCCTCAGCACAAGTAAGATATTTTATTTGCTTGGTTTTCTTTAGTTATGTTTCAGTCTTGCTTGTTGACGCTAGTTTTCCATTGTCTGACAAACATGCTAGAGGTTTTTGGATTTCATTTATACATAAGCTAATATTACATTCGTGGAACATCAATTTCTTGAAATTAGATTTTTGAAAAGAAAATTAGAATAAAAAAATGAATATGCTTCATAAGGAAATTGGTGGAATATCCCAAAGGTTTGTTGTCCAGAATTATCTGCCTTTTGTGAAGGCAAAATTGAGGTCAGATAAAAATAACTTCATTTGAAAGTATCTCTATCAGGAATGGAAACAGAAAGCTTCAACTGCTGCAATTTTCACAGCCATTATAAACTCTGATGTTTTAATAAATTCGAGGCTAAGCTTTCAAGATTACTCCAGATCTTAAGTGTCCCACTGCTATGTGAAGGAAGTACATGTATATTAATGTTAAAGGTTTAGAGAAAATGAAAGAATCAGTTCTGGAAGACTATTTAATGCTAAAGGCTTTCAGGAGCTGCCCACGTCAATAGGCACAGTCTGTCTAGGGATCAGCACATTGGACAATCTTGCTGTAAAGGGATGGATACGTACACTTAAAATAAATTTCTTATTGAGATCTCAAAATATATATATAAATCCTGATAAACTTAAGTAAGCACACAGCCTCAATCTGTACCTTTCCAGAGTGGATTTTGGAACATATTGGCTGCTCTGACTGAATACAGGTCTGTGCCACTACTCCTAGCACCTCAGAAAGACTCAGCAGTCAAAACAAGAAAACTGAGCAGACTATCTGAAAACTTGTGGCACTGTGCCTCCTCTAATAAACCACAAACTCCCCTCCAGAAAAAGTGACCACAGTGCAGAAGCAAAGGCTTCATTCCCTTTGTCACTTGCCAGCCATAGAGTTGCCACCAATGCCAGCTCCACTTTTGGCCTGGCAGAGCCAACACAGAGCTCAAATTAACAAATCCCAACTGGATGCAGGTTGACAACATTGAGTTCCTCTGTGTTTCCCAGGGAACTGAATTACCATGGAGCTAGATACGATTCATATGGACTTATTAACTCCAGCTCTGTATAAAGCAAAAGCAGCTGTACAGATTATGGAGTTGAGATGCTCCTAGAAGCACTGTAGGTTTCACTGTAGTCACATTCATGTGGCTGTGAGCATCAGCTAATATCTCTGGCACAGATAATCTGCAACATATAGAATCATAGAATGTGGTTGGGGTTGAAAAAGACCTCAAAGATCATCGAGTTTCAACCCCCACATGGATAATCAAGTGCTGACTTTATCCTGCTTCTATATGGGTGCACAACCAACATATCTAGTGAGGCAGTGCTGTGATGGAAGAATTTAAGAGTTCTAAATCTAAAAGAAATTCAAACTCTTCTTTATTTCTGTGCTGTCAGCAACCTGTTTTGCACAGAAAAACAAGACTGAATCTTATTATTTAAGAGAATCAGATTCACCAGCACACAGGAGAAAGCACAAAAATCTACAAATCACTTTAGGTCTGTTATGACAATTTGTCCATTTTTCTTACATCCTAGCATGATCCTCTCTAATGGCATGAATGCCTCCCAGAGGACTCCACTTTGCTTAATGCTAAACAGCTTCTGAAGGTGATGAGTGCTCCTACTTTTATGGTACTAATCACTATTTGGAATTGTTTGGACTCTACATGACTGGCTCTCTAACTTCTGGTTTTAATAGTTTTATTGGAAACGAGTAAGTGTAACTGACATGCAATGCTCAATGGAAGTTACTGATACTAAATGGCTACTGAGCACCCTGAATATCCTAATCATAAGAAAGATAGTCTAGAGTTACTTAGCTCATGAGCACAGTCTTATATATCCCTTTTGCAATAGATAAATGTAAATAATAGTAAATAAGCCATACAATGGATTTTAATTAAACCTGAGCATCACGTAACAGAATAGGTTCAACTTTCATTCATGTTAAAATCACAGCAATACTAATCCAATCACATTCTGTACTGTATACATACATCTTCATGTGCTTAGATAATAATACTGTGGGGGATTTATCTCCACCTAGACACTTAGATTTAATTCTCAAAATGTCAGCATCACCACATGAGGTAGGTGTCTAAGCTTCCATCACAGTTTGTGCAGTCAGGGGAACCTGAGAATGTATTTAGCAGCCCAGGTGCCGCTTCTCCAAGGTCCATCTCGGCTGTACCATCTTGAAGGCTACTGCCTATACTGGGAGACCAGATATTCACATACTGGCACCTACAGAGAATCACAGAATCATCTAAGTTGGAAAAGATCTTCAAGATCCTCAAGTCCAACCATTCACCTGACCTGCTGAGTCTCATCACTAAACTCTTAGTGCCATGTCCACATCTTTAAAATACTTCCAGGGATGGAGACTCCCCTGTGCAGCTCATTCCAGTGCCCAACCATTCTCTCTGTGAAGAAAGTCACTCTCTCCAATCTAATCCTGCCCTGGTGCAATTTAAGGCTATTTCCTTGTGTCCTATCACTTATCACCTGAGAAATGAGACCAACAGCCTCCTTGCTGATCAGGTAACTGGCGTTTCTGAGCTTTTCTAACACCTTTTACTGAAAATACATTGAAAAGATGAAATTTGGAAGAGTTTTAAGAAGCAGTCCAACTAACTGTACATACATGGACTAAAATCTCCCTGGAGGTGCTTGCTACTTTGAGTTGAATTTAAAAGTATAACTATTGTACAGCTACAAAAAAGAACGAAGAAAGAGGATGAATGAGTCACACTGGGGGGTTTCTTAAATTGTCATGATTTCCCAGCTTATGTCTGATGAGTCAGCAATCACCACAACAAAACAAGGGCAGAGATTAAATAAACATCTTCATATTTATCTACAGGCAAATACATATACATACATCATTTTCCTTTCCTATACATTTATTTAAAACTCAGTGCACTTACTTCCTCATAAGGGTAGAAAAAGCATATGAATGCCCTAAGATATACAGTTGAGAGGAAAAAAATTATATTTGTGTTCAGAAGCATCAATTGCAATCTTTAATTTTAACAACATAATCCAACATAATACTGCTGCCTTTGGAAGAATGACATTGAAATAAGACACCACTTGCAACACTAAAGATATTTGCTAACTGCTTTTCCTCATGCTTTAGGAAAGCTGTGCCTGAGTACTCACTGCTACTGTGAGGGAAAGACTGGCACAATTTTGGCTTGTAATCCCTTTTTTTTTTTTTTTGGCTGTAATGCTTTTTTTTGCTTTCTCCTGAAGCTTAATATACAATCACACTCAACAGTGTCCCATTCCCCTTCCTCTGTTCAGCTATGCAAGCAAGCTAGGGAAGCTGTCCAGATCCTAAATTTTGCTAAGAAGAACCTGGAGGCAAACTATATTGGATTTTCAGATCATATTTCATCTCATCCGCCATCTGCCTTCCTTACATCTTCCGCAGTTTTCTGTGAAGATGAAAAGGCAATGGGAAGAGAAATAAAAGGAAAAATGTTTGGGAAAGTGCTTACAGTTAGGGAAACTTTGATAAAATATAATGAGAGGGAAGAGAAAAGGGATGGAGTGAAACAAATTGCACAGATGTGAGAAAGATGTGAAAAAGGCATGACCACGCACAAGTCTGCACTGATCAATTTAATCGGGGTCAATTAAACCCCTGCATGGACATCTCTGGAAAACGTGATGTGTGAACAAATGAACAAACTCTAAGAATATTCAGGTCACTATGGCATGAACCAATGTGCTTTTCAGCAAGCATGCAACAAATCCCATCAGTGCCCTTTCAGAGAAACGCAGGAGCTTAACTTCAGAATAGCAATTAATATTATCCATATCTACCGTGCTGCACAGTTTAAGATACCTGAAGTTCCTTGGAGACCTAATGCTAGGCTTCTGGGTCTGCTCAGTTGTCACCCTGTCTTTGTTGCACTAATTGCTTAAGATCCTGCCTTTTAGCTAAAGCTGTTTGGGAGATGCAAAACAGGCATTAAGTCTCCAGAGGAGCCCAATTTGTGAGGCACACTTTGGTTATGGAAAATTCACAGGAAGTTGGGGATCCACCAGGAAACTGGAGATGTGAAATTCAAGCCCTCCTCACCCTGATGACATTTGGAGCTTCAACTCCAGCCCTCTGGAGTTCCTCTGTGACCGGGCAATGGTGGCAAAAGGTTCCATTTCTTGGGAAAGCTGCCCTGAACAAGATCCACATGCTGGAGAGGAAGAGAAGGAGAGGAGCTTGGTTCTGCAGGTTAGATCACTGGATGGGGGGACAGAGCACTGGCATTTTTGAGACCTTTCTGCTTTTTATCATGTGACAATTTGGGGATAAATACATAAACAGTCTGGGAGGAAACACTGAGACAGAGGACATGACTTCAGATTCAAAATTTCTGTTTCCCAGAGAAGCCTGACTGTAACCCTGACCTAGGTGTCTGCATTTGTGTGACGCACACCTGGAGTATCCATCCCTTTGTCACCCACTATAAGTCTAGGAGAAACAGTCTCCCACACAGATTGTAGATGTCTGATAATACTTATCAAATTCTATTCCCAGAGTGTCATAACAGTCTTTGTTGGCTTTTGCCTAAGAGAACAAAACTTTCCCCCCTAGCATTCATTACCACTAAAATATACAGGAGAAGCCATGTTTAGTCTGTGAATCTTTGTGAAATGTCAAGCTCCCATCTGAGCAGCTTAATGCATTTTTTCTGATTGCCTGTTAATGATGACTTACAGCGTTGTGTAAATCTTGGTATTGTTACATGACTTGGTTATGTCACTCAACAACCTGTGAAGGAGGCAGGAAAACGGCACTTCAGCCCTGCTCCCAAGTTTCAGCTGTTTGATCAGGATTCCTTTCTGAGCACCCATGTTTGCAAAGTTTCACAAAGACTATTGATTTTTTGTAACCACAGTTATAAGGCTAGTTTGACCTACTATACATAAATACATTTAAACAAAAAATGTGTTAACGCTCTCCTCCTCTCAAACATATAAATGATTCTTTCAATTTCTTTTTATGATCAAGAAGAAATCTGCTAGATAGGTAAAGTCAGCTTCAAAATTGTTTGCTATTTAGCTCAAGGCATAAAAATTCCTTTGGGAGGTCTGAACTAAATGAAGCTATAGATTTCAGAGCTGGAGGTTTAATAATTCCCTCCGCTGTATGCTCAAAGGCACAGAGCCCTCTTGGGCACAGGCTACAGTTTGCCAAATCCACTGAATGAATGCTAAAAGACCCTGATCTACTCAAACACAGAAACAACTTGTCATTACTTGCACTGTCAATACCTGAAAACGTGTGACCTTTGCTGCTGGCAAAGTAACATCTTACAGCCCAAAGGTACATTAAATGAGCTTAACGTAGAATCATTTTGACACTAACATTAATCTAGGGCATGTGGACTTAGGAGAATCACAAATCTTCTTTTATAGCTTGAAGCAGGTCAAATATCTCTCTTTATAGAAACAGCATTTGAGTTCATATAGCTTAAGAAAACGGCCATTATTTAAAATAAACGTATCTTAAGATATATACAAGATATTTTAATTAAGTAGCTACATTCTAGTCTGCTTAGTTCTTCTCTGGTGCTTTAGCAGTACATATTATCCCACTCCTCACTAAACTCTTGTTTAATTTGCTAGAAGCAATAATATTCCATATCCCAGAAATGGCTGCATTTCAATGAGAAGTGAAATGATCCCTCTTATCTATGTGGTGAACATATCTTCACTACATAAAGATACATTTTAAATTGTCATTTAGACAGAAGCCATGCACTTTTCAAGCTTGTAGATGAAAGATTTTGTTGCTATTCACCCATCAAGAATGCACTTAAACTGTTGTCCTACAGTGAAAAGTCAGTTTGCACTGTGACACCTTCCCATTCAGCAAAACTTTGCTTAGTGAATAACAAAGTTCAAACTGACTCCAACACAGTAAAGAACAGACAGACAGGCAGAAAAGAATGAAAGAAGAGAATGAAAGAAGAGAAAGAAAGAGAGAAAGAAAGGAAGA